>NW_027210502.1:12500-68028 GCF_027789765.1 Dendropsophus ebraccatus
GTCCTTTCCTAGACTGCAGCCCCCAACCCGGGACCTGTCCTAGACTGCAGCCCCCACCCCGTGACCTGTCCTAGACTGCAGCCCCCCAACCCGGGACCTGTCCTAGACTGCAGCCCCTACCGGGTCCTTCCTAGACTGCAGCCCCCACCCCGGGACCCTGTCCTAGACTGCAGACCCCATCCCATGTCCTGTCCTAGACTGCAGCCCCCACCCCGGGTCCTTTCCTAGACTGCAGCCCCCACCCCGGGTCCTTTCCTAGACTGCAGCCCCCACCCGGGGTCCTTTCCCTAGACTGCAGCCCCCACCCCCGTGACCTGTCCTAGACTGCAGGCCCCCACCCCGGGACCTGTCCTAGACTGCAGCCCCCACCCCGTGACCTGTCTAGACTGCAGCCCCTACCGGGTCCTTTCCTAGACTGCAGACCCCATCCCATGTCCTGTCCTAGACTGCAGCCCCCACCCCGGGTCCTTTCCTAGACTGCAGCCCCCACCCGGGTCCTTTCCTAGACTGCAGCCCCCACCCCGGGTCCTTTCCTAGACTGCAGCCCCCACCCCGTGACCTGTCCTAGACTGCAGCCCCCACCGGGTCCTTTCCTAGACTGCAGACCCCACCCCGGGGACCTGTCCTAGACTGCAGACCCCATCCCGTGTCTTGTCCTAGACTGCAGCCCCCACCCCGGGTCCTGTCCTAGACTGCAGCCTCTCTGTCCTGTCCTAGACTGCAGACCCCACCCCGGGACCTGTCCTAGACTGCAGCCTCTCTGTCCTGTCCTAGACTGCAGGCCCCCCCCCCCTGGTCCTGTCCTAGACTGCAGCCCCCACCCCGGGTTCTGTCCTAGACTGCAGCCTCTCTGTCCTGTCCTAGACTGCAGCCCCCACCCCAGGACATGTCCTAGACTGCAGCTTCCACCCGGGTCCTGTCCTAGACTGCAGCTTCCACCCCGGGTCCTGTCCTAGACTGCAGTCCCCACCCCTTGTCCTGTCCTAAACTGCAGCCCCCAACCCGGGACCTGTCCTAGACTGCAGCCCCTACCGGGTCCTTTCCTAGACTGCAGACCCCACCCCGGGACCTGTCCTAGACTGCAGACCCCATCCATGTCCTGTCCTAGACTGCAGCCCACCCCGGGTCCTTTCCTAGACTGCAGCCCCCACCCCGGTCCTTTCCTAGACTGCAGCCCCCACCCGGGTCCTGTCCTAGACTGCAGCCCCCACCCGGGGACCTGTCCTAGACTGCAGCCCCCACCCCGTGACCTGTCCTAGACTGCAGCCCTACCGGGTCCTTTCCTAGACTGCAGACCCCATCCCATGTCCTGTCCTAGACTGCAGCCCCCACCCCGGGTCCTTTCCTAGACTGCAGCCCCCACCCCGGGTCCTTTCCTAGACTGCAGCCCCCACCCCGGGTCCTTTCCTAGACTGCTGCAGCCCCACCCCGTGACCTGTCCTAGACTGCAGCCCCCAACCCGGGACCTGTCCTAGACTGCAGCCCCTACCGGGTCCTTTCCTAGACTGCAGACCCCACCCCGGGACCTGTCCTAGACTGCAGACCCCATCCCATGTCCTGTCCTAGACTGCAGCCCCACCCCCGGGTCCTTTCCTAGACTGCAGCCCCCACCCCGGGTCCTTTCCTAGACTGCAGCCCCCACCCGGGTCCTGTCCTAGACTGCAGCCCCCAACCCGGGACCTGTCCTAGACTGCAGCCCCCACCCCGTGACCTGTCCTAGACTGCCAGCCCCTACCGTGTCCTTTCCTAGACTGCAGCCCCATCCCATGTCCCTGTCCTAGACTGCAGCCCCCACCCCGGGTCCTTTCCTAGACTGCAGCCCCACCCCGGGTCCTTTCCTAGACTGCAGCCCCCACCCCGTGACCTGTACTAGACTGCAGCCCCACCGGGTCCTTTCCTAGACTGCAGACCCCACCCCGGGACCTGTCCTAGACTGCAGACCCCATCCGTGTCTTGTCCTAGACTGCAGCCCCCACCCCGGGTCCTGTCCTAGACTGCAGCCTCTCTGTCCTGTCCTAGACTGCAGACCCCACCCCGGGTCCTGTCCTAGACTGCAGCCTCTCTGTCCTGTCCTAGACTGCAGGCCCCCCCCCCCCTGGTCCTGTCCTAGACTGCAGCCTCCCACCCCGGGTCCTTTCCTAGACTGCAGCCCCCACCTACCGTGACCTGTCCTAGACTGCAGCCCCCACCCCGGGACCTGTCCTAGACTGCAGCCCCACCCCGTGACCTGTCCTAGACTGCAGCCCCTACCGGGTCCTTTCCTAGACTGCAGGACCCCATCCCATGTCCTGTCCTAGACTGCAGCCCCCCACCCCGGGTCCTTTCCTAGACTGCAGCCCCCACCCCGGGTCCTTTCCTAGACTGCACCCCCACCCCGGGTCCTTTCCTAGACTGCAGCCCCCACCCCGGGTCCTTTCCTAGACTGCAGCCCCCACCCCGTGACCTGTCCTAGACTGCAGCCCCCACCGGGTCCTTTCCTAGACTGCAGACCCCACCCGGGTCCTTCTCTAGACTGCAGCCCCCCACCCCGGGTCCTTTCCTAGACTGCAGCCCCCCACCCCGTGACCCTGTCCTAGACTGCAGCCCCCACCGGGTCCTTTCCTAGACTGCAGACCCCACCCCGGGACCTGTCCTAGACTGCAGACCCCATCCCGTGTCTTGTCCTAGGACTGCAGCCCCCCACCCCGGGTCCCTGTCCTAGACCTGCAGCCTCTCTGTCCTGTCCTAGACTGCAGACCCCCACCCCGGGTTCTGTCCTAGACTGCAGCCTCTCTGTCCTGTCCTAGACTGCAGCCCCACCCCAGGACATGTCCTAGACTGCAGCTTCCACCCCGGGTCCTGTCACTAGACTGCAGTCCCCCACCCCCTGTCCTGTCCTAAACTGCAGCCTCTCTGTCCTGTCCTAGACTGCAGACCCTCCCCCGGGTCTTGTCCTAGACTTCAGCCCCCACCCCTGGTCCTGTCCTAGACTGCAGCCCCCACCCCGGGTCCTGTCCTAGACTGCAGCTTATTTCCTGCACTCTAGATAGCTGCTGGATCTCGTCAGTAACCAGGTGGATGCTTCTAGTCCTTGAGTCAGCCCTGGTTGTAGTTCTGCTGTCCCTCTCCCCGTTTCCGGCGTGGATCCTCCAGCTTGCCCCACCCCTGGCGCGGATCCCTCCCGGGGGGGGGGGGGCGTCTGGCATCCCAGATGTGTCCCCAGCAATACACGGGCTAAGTGTGCCTTTGTCACTGGCAGCCATGTTGTTCTCCCTGCAGATCTGCTCCTCATGGACGCTCCCCACACAGATGCTGGTGAGGAAATCGGAATGAGGTTCTCCGCTGCTTTACGGTGCTCGGTAAGGGGGGGAGGTTATTCTGAATACCAAGGATGACTCTTGGCTTTGGTCACATGATAAAGTGGGCGTCTCATAGAGCAGTGCTCTGGCGGCCGTGTGAACAGGATCTCTTGGGAGTCATTCAATGTGTTTTTCTGATCAGATGATGATAAGGAGATACATCTTTAGGGGGTCTCTGCAGCTGGGGTGATGATGATGATGAGGGGATAAATCTTTAGGGGGGGTCTCTGCAGCTGGGGTGGGGTGGATGATGATGATGAGGGGATAAATCTTTAGGGGGTCTCTGCAGCTGGCGTGGGGTGATGATGATGAGGGGATAAATCTTTAGGGGGGTCTCTGCAGCTGGGGTGGGGGTGATGATGATGATGAGGGGATACATCTTTAGGGGGGTCTCTGCAGCTGGAGTGGGGTGATGATGATGAGGGGATACATCTTTAGGGGGGTCTCTGCAGCTGGGGTGGGGGTGATGATGATGAGGGGATACATCTTTAGGGGGGTCTCTGCAGCTGGAGTGGGGTCATGATTGCCTCTACTCCTCTGTCCTGCAGCCTCCATTTTTCCTGATCACCTGCTTGTCTTTCCTGCTCCCCAAACTGGAGACCAGTAACCCTAAAGTGCGTGTGGGGACTCTGATCATCCTGAAGCAAGTCATCAACTCTACCGGTAAGTCGAGCCAGCTGTGATGTTAGGGTCTCCCCTCCTCCCCCCCAGGGGCCCCATCTGCCCCCCACAGGAATCCTCCGACCCCACTTGACCCTTCTGACACCCTCGGCCCTCCCCAGGACCCCTCCGACCCCCTTTCACTCACTGATGTTTTTTGCTTCTCAGCTGCTATGATGGAGGTGAAGAAACCGCTGATTCTCGCTGCGGTAAGGACACCCCTCCAGGACACCAGCAACGTGGTGAGTACTGATCAGTGCCCGAGTATGGAATAATGGCTAGTCCTCAGTGTAGGGTGAGGGGGCCCCCAGTAGCTCCCCATCATTCATAGAGAGGACACAGGCTGCAACTTGTTTCATATGTGTATCACTCTATGGGTGGGGCTCTCCTGTCTGGGTGGTCTTTCTCGGTGGGCCCTATAAGTGGGGCCTCCTATAGGGCCCTGTGTCTTGCAGTTCCTCCCTCCTGGACCCTTATTTCTGCCGGCAGGTGAGAACAGGTGGATGGTGCAGCTGATCAGTACCATGGCGCACCACGGCTACCTGGAGCAGCCCGGGGGCGAGGTTATGCTGGACTACATCATCCGTCTGTGCTGTCTGTCTCCGGGATAACTCGGTAAGATGTGTGTGGTGCGGGGCTGATCCCGTCTGTGCTGTCTCCGGATAACTCTGTAAGATGTGTGGGGTGCGGGGCTGATCCCGTCTGTGCTGTCTGTCTCCGGATAAACTCGGTAAGATGTGTGGGGTGCGGGGCTGATCCCGTCTGTGCTGTCTCCGGATAACTCTGTAAGATGTGTGGGGTGCGGGGCTGATCCGTCTGTGCTGTCTCCGGATACCTCGGTAAGATGTGTGGGGTGCGGGGCTGATCCCGTCTGTGCTGTCTCCGGATAACTCGGTAAAATGTGTGAGGTGCGGGGCTGATCCCGTCTGTGCTGTCCTCCCGATTCCTCGGTAAGATGTGTGGGGTGCGGGGCTGATCCCGTCTGTGCTGTCTCGGATAGTTCTTTAAGATGTGTGGGGTGCGGGGCTGATCCCGTCTGTGCTGTCTCCGGATACCTCGGTAAGATGTGTGGGTGCGGGGCTGGATCCCGTCTGTGCTGTCTCCCGATTCCTCGGTAAGATAGTGTGTGGTGCGGGGCTGATCCCGTCTGTGCTGTCTCCGGATACCTCGGTAAGATGTGTGGGGTGCGGGGCTGATCCTGTCTGTGTTGTCTCCAAGATACCTCGGTAAGATTGTGTGGGGTGCGGGGCTGATCCCGTCTGTGCTGTCTCTGGATAGTTCTGTAAGATGTGTGGGGTGCGGGGACTGATCCCGTCCAGTGCTGTCTCCGGATAGGTTCTGTAAGATGTGTGGGGTGCGGGGCTGATCCCGTCTGTGCTGTCTCGAATACCTCGGTAAGATGTTGTGGGGTGCGGGCTGATCCAGTCTGTGCTGTCTGTCTCCGATAGTTCTGTAAGATGTGTGGGGTGCGGGGCTGATACACGTCTGTGCTGTCCTCCCCGATTCCTCGGTAAGATGTGTGTGGTGCGGGGCTGATCCCAGTCTGTGCTGTCGGTCTCCGGATAGTTCTGTAAGATGTGTGGGGTGCGGGGCTGATCCCGTCTGTGCTGTCTCCCGATTCCTCGGGTAAGATGTGTGTGGTGCGGGGCTGATCCCGTCTGTGCTGTCTCCAGATACCTCGGTAAGATGTGTGGGGTGGCGGGGCTGATCCCGTCTGTGCTGTCTCTGGATAGTTCTCGTAAGATGTGTGTGGTGCGGGGCTGATCCTGTCTGTGCTGTCTCCGGATAGTTCTGTAAGATGTGTGGGGTGCGGGGCTGATCCCGTCTGGTGCTGTCTCCGGAATAACTCGGTAAGATGTGTGGGGTGCGGGGCTGATCCCGTCTGTGCTGTCTCCGGATACCTCGGTAAGATGTTGTGGGGTGCGGGGCTGATCCCGTCTGTGCTGTCTCCAGATACCTCGGTAAGATGTGTGGGGTGCGGGGCTGATCCCGTCTGTGCTGTCTCCGGATACCTCGGTAAGATGTGTGGGGTTGCGGGGCTGATCCCGTCTGTGCTGTCTCCGGATACCTCGGTAAGATGTGTGGGGTGCGGGGCTGATCCCGTCGGTGCTGTCTCTGGATAGTTCTGTAAGATGTGTGGGGTGCGAGGCTGATCCCGCCTGTGATGTCTCCGGATACCTCGGTAAGATGTGTGGGGTGCGGGGCTGATCCCGTCTGTGCTGTCTCCAGATACTTCGTGTAAGATGTGTGTGGTGCGGGGCTGATCCCGCTGTGCTGTCTCCGATTCCTCGGTAAGATGTGTGTGGTGCGGGGCTGATCCCGTCTGTGCTGTCTCCGGATACTCGGTAAGATTGTGTGGGGGTGGCGGGGCTGATCCGTTCTGTGCTGTCTCCGATTCTCGGTAAGATGTGTTGTGGTGCGGGGCTGATCCCGTCTGTGCTGCTCTCCAGATACCCCTTGATAAGGTTACCTTTTAATGTGTCGTCACATGAAATACATAAACTTTCAATACAGGCGGGGTTCCAAGTCACAAGACTTATACATGTCACACTCTGATGGGTCAGTCCATAAATGGTCAGCAGTTTCCTGTCCTGCGCAGTCAGGCTGGGACAACATGTTTTTTGTTATGTATTGTTTATATAAGCCTGTCTCTTTCTTGTATCTGTGATGTGGGAGGATCTGTGCTCATTGGTGTGCTGCCAGCATTCCTCTGCTTCTTCCAGACCATCTTTTCTGTCACGCTGTGATCACGTACTTATTGAGAGAGCTGTATATATAGGTGTATACCCACAGCTACGGTGTAAGCAGCTAGAATCACATCACCTAGCCTTATCAGTCCCCCTTTTGACATCCGTGGAGCATGGACTTGGATCATCACTGGTGGGTTGGTTAGTAGCCGGAGGTTGCAAGGGTTCCACCCTCAGCCACGGGTTGATCGAAGGGAACACGTTTTCTCTCACGGGTGACCTCATCCTCCGAGTACAGAATCCAACCTCCAGAAAATGTCCAGGCAGCGCAGATTCAAGAGAACCGATAAGAGAAAGAAAACCAGTCACATTAGTCACCTATATGATGGTAGATCTTCTCCTTGTTCATCAAGGTTTTATACGAGAGAGAATACACATAACACTTTTACTGGCAAACAGATCAGTATTATGCATAAGACCACCTGGAAGAGACCCTGAAGGACTCCTATTAGTTTATGGGCATCACCATAGGAGAGACAAAAATAGTACCATACGTTTTATTGAGAGTTATAGATGGCGGAACAAACTTACAGCAGATGTGGTAGGTGGATCTGCACTAACCGAAAGAAGATACTGATAGGGCAGACCAGATGGAAGAAGATACTGGTAGGGCAGACTAGATGGAAGAAGATACTGATAGGGCAGACCAGATGGAAGAAGATACTGGTAGGGCAGACTAGATGGAAGAAGATACTGGTAGGGCAGACTAGATGGAAGAAGATACTGGTAGGGCAGACTAGATGGAAGAAGATACTGATAGGGCAGACTAGACTAGATGGTAAAAGATACTGATAGGGCAGACTAGATTGAAGAAGATACTGATAGGGCAGACTAGATGGAAGAAGATACTGGTAGGCAGACTAGATGAAGAAGATACTGATAGGGCAGACTAGATTGAAGAAGATACTGGTAGGGCAGACCAGATGGAAGAAGATACTGGTAGGGCAGACTAGATGGAAGAAGATACTGGTAGGGCAGACTAGATGGAAGAAGATACTGGTAGGGCAGACTAGATGGAAGAAGATACTGGTAGGGCAGACTAGATGGAAGAAGATACTGGTAGGGCAGACTAGATGGAAGAAGATACTGGTAGGGCAGACTAGATGGAAGAAGATACTGGTAGGGCAGACTAGATGGAAGAAGATACTGGTAGGGCAGACTAGATGGAAGAAGATGACTGGATAGGGCAGACCTAGATGGAAGAAGATACTGGTAGGGCAGACTAGATGGAAGAAGATACTGATAGGGCAGACCAGATGGAAGAAGCTCCTGGTAGGGCAGACCTAGATGGAAGAAGATACTGATAGGGCAGACCAGATGGAAGAAGCTCCTGGTAGGGCAGACTAGATGGAAGAAGATACTGATAGGGCAGACTAGATGGAAGATGCTCCTGGTAGGGCAGACTAGATGGAAGAAGATACTGATAGGGCAGACTAGATGGAAGATGCTCCTGGTAGGGCAGACTAGATGGAGAAGAAGATACTGATAGGGCAGACTAGATGGACGAGGATACTGATAGGGCAGACTAGATGGACGAGGATACTGATAGGGCAGACTAGATGGACGAGGATACTGATAGGGCAGACTAGATGGAGAAGATACTGATAGGGCAGACCAGATTGAAGAATCTCCTGGTAGGGCAGACTAGATGGACTGGGGGGGTCGTTTTCTGCGTTTCTTCTAAAGCAAAACATGTAAGTCTGTACAATAGTTACAACAAAACAAATAAAAGCCATTAGCAATACCCAAATCATTATACAGTATATAGTATACACTAGAAAATGTACCCGGCGCTGCCCGGGTATAAAGTGTCAGTGTGTTAGATTTGTTCTAAGGTGCCCAGGAGGCCAAGCTAAAGGGATTGTTTCATCTGAGTTAATCAGTGAAATTAGTGTATACCTGTAGTGCATATTTGGGGGGGTTCTGTATACCCACAATGTATAGTTTTAAGGGGTCTCGCATATCTGTAGTTCTTAGGTTGGGGGGGGGGGGCTGTATACCTAATAGTGTATAGTTGGGGGGGTTGGGGGGTCCTGTATACCTGTAGTATGTAGTTGGGGGGGGGCTGTATACCTGTAGTGCATAGTTTTGGGGTCCTGTAGTACCTGTAGGGTCGTATGTACCATTAGGCCCCATGTCCTGGTGCGTAGGGTAGCACCTTGCAGAGGGGCAGTAGCACGCCCCCGTTCAGACTTGCCAGAAAATCTGGTGTCTATTTCGAAGGGGGGTGGGGGGGTATGGCAGTATTGGTAGGTCTGGTATAGCCGTGTTATCCAGTCACAGTATGGCGATATTGGTCAGGTCTGGTATGGCAGTGTTATTCAGTCAGTTGTGTCGTATTGGTCAGGTCTGGTATGGCGGTGTTATCCAGTCACAGTATGGCGGTATTGGTCAGGTCTGGTGTGGCGGTGTTCTCCAGTCACAGTGTGGCGGTATTGGTCCGGTCTGGTATAGTGGTGTTATTCAGTCACAGTATGGTGGTATTGGTCAGGTCTGGTATGGCATTGTTATCCAGTCATAGTATGGCGGTATTGGTCAGGTCTGGTATGGCAGTGTTATCCAGCACAGTATGGCGGTATTGGTCAGGTGTGTTATGACAGTGTTACCCAGTCACAGTATGGTAGTATTGGTCAGGTCTGGTATAGCGGTGTTATCCAGTCACAGTATGGCGGTATTGGTCAGGTCTGGGTGTGGCGGTGTTACCCAGTCACAGTGTGGCGTTATTGGTCAGGTCTGGTATAGTGGTGTTATCCAGTCACAGTATGGCGGTATTGGTCAGGTCTGGTATAGTGGTGTTATCCAGTCACAGTATGGTGGTATTGGTCAGGTCTGGTATGACAGAGTTATCCAGTCACAGTATGGCGGTATTGGTCAGGTCTGGTATGGCGATGTTACCCAGTCACAGTTTGTCATACCAGACCTAACCAATACCGCCAAACTGTGACTGGATAACACTGTCATACCAGACCTGACCAATACCGCCAAACTGTGACTGGATAACACTGCCATACCAGACCTGACCAATACCACCATACTGTGCTGGATAACACCGCCATACCAGACCTGACCAATACCGCCATACTGTGACTGGATAACACCGCCATACCAGACCTGACCAATACCGCCATACTGTGCTGGATAACACTGCCACACCAGACCTGACCAATACCGCCATACTGTGCTGGATAACACTGTCATACCAGACCTGACCAATACCGCCAGTGTTATCCAGCACAGTATGGCGGTATTGGTCAGGTCTGGTGTGGCAGTGTTATCCAGCACAGTATGGCGGTATTGGTCAGGTCTGGTATGGCAGTGTTATCCAGTCACAGTATGGCGGTATTGGTCAGGTCTGGAATGGCGGTGTTATCCAGCACAGTATGGCGGTATTGGTCAGGTCTGGTATGACAGTGTTATTCAGTCACAGTATGGCGGTATTGGTCAGGTCTGGTGTGGCAGTGTTACCCAGTCACAGTTTGGTATACCTGTAGTGCCCTGTATATACATGTACTGTATATATATGTACTGTATAGATGGAGTAGGGGGTCCTGTGTATATATATGTACTGTATAGATGGAGTAGGGTCCTGTATACATGTACTGTATAGATGGAGTAGGGGGTCCTGTATACATGTAGTGCCCTGTATATACCTGGACTGTATAGATGGAGTAGGGGGTCCTGTATACATGTACTGTAGAGATGGAGTAGGGGGTCCTGTATACATGTACTGTATAGATGGAGTAGGGGGTCCTGTATATACATGTACTGTATAGATGGAGTAGGGGGTCCTGTATACATGTACTGTATAGATGGAGTAGGGGGTCCTGTATATACATGTACTGTATAGATGGAGTAGGTGGTCCTGTATACATGTACTGTATAGATGGAGTAGGAGGTCCTGTATACCTGTACTGTATAGATGGAGTAGGGGGCCCTGTATATACCTGTACTGTATAGATGGAGTAGGGGTCCTGTATACCTGTATAGATGGAGTAGGGGGTCCTGTATACATGTACTGTATAGATGGAGTAGGGGGTCCTGTATACCTGTACTGTATAGATGGAGTAGGGGGTCCTGTATATACATGTACTGTATAGATGGAGTAGGGGGTCCTGTATACATGTACTGTATAGATGGAGTAGGGGGTCCTGTATACATGTACTGTATAGATGGAGTAGGGGGTCCTGTATACATGTACTGTATAGATGGAGTAGGGGGTCCTGTATATAGATGAAGTGTATAGATGGAGTAGGGGGTCCTGTATATACATGTACTGTATAGATTACATTTGTATACCCTTGGAAATCATCTTCCAATCAGATGTACAATTATAGAGTCTAATTATGACAATAATAATCCTCATCAGCTGCCGCTGGTTCTGATACAAATACAATTCTTAGTTGCCCTTACATAGTGGCAGCATATCCATCCCATCACCTGACAGGTACCAATGTAACCAAACCTTATTGTCTCATCACTCCTCTCCCTAATCCTGACTACAGATGTAGCCAAGCTGCTCTAGGTCCCTTTACTGTAGGACACCCTCCGTCTCGTACCTAGTCTCCTGTCACTCCTACGTCTCCCTGTGACACTGAGTGATCAGACAATAAGCTATCCACTGTATATAACAGACGTGACGCTATCACAAGGACTCTACCACTGCGGCATCATGTGGGGATTGGAAAGTCACAACAACTAACGTTAAAAAGTTTCTGAAAAGAAAAGTTTAGATGTGAACAAATCTTATCTCATGGCAAAAGCAAAAATAAAAAGATGATTGACACATAAACCAAAAACAGCACAACAGATAAATGCAATAACATCTCCACAATGTGACCTACTAGGTAACCACGAGATTATAATATATAACCAATTAGTGAATTCACACTCGTCACTACCGGATTCTCAGAATTTCCACTTTTTTTTTTTAGTCTTTTCACTTCATTTTGTACCTAGAAAACGTCTTTATGATTAGATCCCACAGGACTAATGACTGGTCACATGGTCCCATCTCTTCCTGTACATAATCATACAGTATAATACATAGACCAATAATATGGAGTATCTGGGCGCTTATTACCGATATAATATATGTATCCTACTGAATTGTCTCGTGTCACTGAGATAATAATAATAATAATAATTTTTATTTATATAGCGCCGACAGATTCCACAGCACTTTACAATTCTGGGGGCACATACATAGACAAAAAATCGACATTACAGAGATACATATAATTATCCATACATGAGGAGTGAGGTCCCTGCTCGCATGCATCAGCTTACATACTATCAGGAGGGGGTGCGAGACAGAATGGCAGAGGGGCAAAGTGCATCGTTGTTCTTATGGTCCGGCCATCATTGTAAATAAGGCAGTGCGGGTAAGGGGGGTGAACCTGTCACCAGCCAATGCCTGCTACAGGTCTAAGGGCTTAAATGCTTGGTGTGTGTGTGTGTGTGTGTGTGTGTGCGTGTGCGCGTGGTGGAGGTGTCTGTGTGTGTGTGTGCGTGTATGTATGTGTCTGTGTGTGTGTGTGTGTGTGTGGAGGTGTCTGTGTGTGTGTGTGTGTGTGTGTGTGTGATCATCACATATTACACATAAAATAACCACCATAGAAATAACAGCAAAGTATATACCATACGTCATCGAAGGTTTCACACTTTTATGAAAATAATTGATCACATGATCCTTTCTGTATTGGTAAGTAACATTATTGTGGATCCTTAGACCTGTCTTTGACTGACAGGCCTCTTTACAGCCGCTCGGACGCTTGGCCTCAGTTATATATAGGCCACTAGTATCACCTCAGACATTGGCTTTGTTCTCTCCCATAGCTTTGGCTGACCTGTAAAGAAGACACCAGTACAGACAAGGACATATCTATATATACCACCTGTAAGGACACACCTATATACAGGTATGTCCTTACAGGGGTCTATACAGGTGTGTCCTTACAGGTGGTATATATAGGTGTGTCCTTACAGGTGGTATATACAGGTATGTCCTTACAGGGGTCTATATACCACCTGTAAGGACACACCTATATATACCACCTGTAAGGACACACCTATATAGGCCACCTGTAAGGACATACCTGTATATACCAACTGTAAGGACATACCTATATAGGCCACCTGTAAGGACATACCTGTATATACCAACTGTAAGGACATACCTATATAGGCCCCCTGTAAGGACATACCTATATATACCTCCTGTAAGGACACACCTATATATACCACCTGTAAGGACACACCTATATATACCACCTGTAAGGACACACCTATATATACCACCTGTAAGGACACACCTATATATACCTCCTGTAAGGACACACCTATATATACCTCCTGTAAGGACACACCTATATATACCTCCTGTAAGGACATACCTATATATACCACCTGTAAGGACACACCTATATATACCACCTGTAAGGACATACCTATATATACCTCCTGTAAGGACATACCTATATATACCTCCTGTAAGGTCACACCTATATATACCACCTGTAAGGACATACCTGTATATACCACCTGTAAGGACATACCTGTATATACCACCTGTAAGGACACACCTGTATATACCACCTGTAAGGACACACCTGTATATACCACCTGTAAGGACACACCTGTATATACCACCTGTAAGGACACACCTGTATATACCACCTGTAAGGACACACCTGTATATACCACCTGTAAGGACACACCTGTATATACCACTGTAAGGACATACCTATATATACACCACCTGTAAGGACATACCTATATATGCCCCCTGTAAGGACACACCTATATATGCCACCTGTAAGGACACACCTATATATGCCACCTGTAAGGACATACCTATATAGGCCACCTATAAGGACACACCTATATATACCACCTGTAAGGACATACCTGTATATACACCACCTGTAAGGACATACCTGTATATACCACCTGTAAGGACATACCTATATATGCCACCTGTAAGGACATACCTATATAGGCCACCTATAAGGACACACCTATATATACCACCTGTAAGGACATACCTGTATATACACCACCTGTAAGGACATACCTGTATATACCACCTGTAAGGACATACCTATATATGCCACCTGTAAGGACATACCTATACAGGCCACCTGTAAGGACACACCTATATAGGCCACCTATAAGGACACACCTATATATACCACCTGTAAGGACATACCTGTATATACCACCTGTAAGGACACACCTATATATACCACCTGTAAGGACCTACCTATATGGACCACCTGTAAGGACATACCTATATAGGCCACCTGTAAGGACACACCTATATATACCACCTGTAAGACACACCTATATATACCACCTGTAAGGACACAACTATATATACCTCCTGTAAGGACACACCTATATATACCACCTGTAAGGACATACCTGTATATACCTCCTGTAAGGACATACCTATATAGGCCACCTGTAAGGACACACCTATATTTACCACCTGTAAGGACATACCTGTATAGGCCACCTGTAAGGACAACACCTATATATGCCACCTGTAAGGACATACCTATATAGGCCACCTGTAAGGACACACCTATATATACCACCTGTAAGGACACACCTATATATACCTCCTGTAAGGTCACACCTATATATGCCACCTGTAAGGACATACCTATATATACCTCCTGTAAGGACATACCTGTATATACCACCTGTAAGGACATACCTATATATACCTCCTGTAAGGACACACCTATATATACCTCCTGTAAGGTCACACCTATATACGCCACCTGTAGCAGTTGGATGAAGTCCTCTTCTCCATCTGATGGTTTCTTGTGCTTTTCGCTGCTCATCTGTGGAAAAGACTTAAAACAAACACGGAATATGCAGCCCCCAACCCCCTTGAAATAAACAAACATTTGGAAATAAAAGGCTGCGGCACTTTAATAAGGGTAAACAAATACATTGTTAAGCAGAAATGTAATAAATATTTAAAATGAATTAAATAAATAAATAAATAACCAACCATAGCTTAACCGTAATATCCTGCCCGGCCTGGGAGCAGGGTGACAATACCCCACCTACCAAAGTGCCACCACAAGGAAGGAAAGTCATTAAACAAAGGGACGGCGGGTGGGAGCAGCTTTCTTCTCACTGACACCAGGCAGAGCCGGCTCCCCTATAAATACAGATTCAGAACTCCCGCTCTCTGAAGGATGGCCAATCAAAAGGAGGGACACATTTCTATTTTTAGACCTCCATAATCCCGCTCAGCAGCATCCACCAATCAGAAGGTTGTTCTGTTGCTAGGCAGACTCTCCAGATGTTGTCATCCCTGTAGTATAGAAAAAGGGGGGGGGGGAGAACTACTACCACACAAACATAACCCTAACCTTTGAACAGAAAAGGGTGGGGCGCCTTGAAAGATCCACATCTCCCCATCCACCTATATACTATGTACAGTTACCTCAGGAAGAGACCGGAAAAATCTCCCCATCCCCCTATATACTATGTACAGTTACCTCAGGAAGAGACCGGAAACATCTCCCCATCCCCCTGTATACTATGTACGGTTACCTCAGGGAGAGACCGGAAACATCTCCCCATCCACCTGTATACTATGTACAGTTACCTCAGGAAGAGACCGGAAACATCTCCCATCCCCCTGTATACTATGTACGGTTACCTCAGGAAGAGACCGGAAACATCTCCCCCTCCACCTCTACACTATGTACAGTTACCTCAGGAAGAGACCGGAAAAATCTCCCCATCCCCCTATACACTATGTACGGTTACCTCAGGGAGAGACCGGAAACATCTCCCCATCCACCTGTATACTATGTACGGTTACCTCAGGAAGAGACCGGAAACATCTCCCCATCCACCTATATACTATGTACAGTTACCTCAGGAAGAGACCGGAAACATCTCCCATCCACCTGTACACTATGTACGGTTACCTCAGGAAGAGACCGGAAAAATCTCCCCATCCCCCTATACACTATGTACGGTTACCTCAGGGAGAGACCGGAAACATCTCCCCATCCACCTGTATACTATGTACGGTTACCTCAGGAAGAGACCGGAAACATCTCCCCATCCACCTGTATACTATGTACGGTTACCTCAGGAAGAGACCGGAAACATCTCCCCCTCCACCTGTATATACTGTACGGTTACCTCAGGAAGAGACCGGAAACATCTCCCCCTCCACCTGTATACTATGTACGGTTACCTCAGGAAGAGACCGGAACATCTCCCCATCCACCTGTACACTATGTACGGTTACCTCAGGAAGAGACCGGAAACATCTCCCCCTCCACCTGTATACTATGTTCGGTTACCTCAGGAACAGACGGAACGGAAACATCTCCCCATCCACCTGTACACTATGTACGGTTACCTCAGGAAGAGACCGGAAACATCTCCCCATCCACCTGTACACTATGTACGGTTACTCAGGAAGAGACCGGAAACATCTCCCCATCCACCTGTATACTATGTACAGTTACCTCAGGAAGAGACTGGACGCATCTCCCCATCCCCCTGTATACTATGTACGGTTACCTCAGGAAGAGACCGGAAACCTCTCCTCATCCACCTGTATACTATGTACAGTTACCTCAGGAAGAGACCGGAAACATCTCCTCATCCACCTGTATACTATGTACGGTTACCTCAGGAAGAGACTGGAAACATCTCCCCATCCACCTGTACACTATGTACGGTTACCTCAGGAAGAGACCGAAACATCTCCCCTCCACCTGTATACTATGTACGGTTACCTCAGGAAGAGACTGGGAACCTCTCCCCATCCACCTGTACACTATGTACGGTTACCTCAGGAAGAGACCGGAAACCTCTCCTCATCCACCTGTACACTATGTACGGTTACCTCAGGAAGAGACCGGAAACACTCCCCCCCCCCCACCTGTATACTATGTACGGTTACCTCAGTAAGAGACCGGAAACATCTCCCATCCACCTGTACACTATGTACGGTTACCTCAGGAAAAGACCGGAAACATCTCCCAATCCACCTGTACACTATGTACGGTTACCTCAGGAAGAGACCGGAAACATCTCCCCATCCACCTGTATACTATGTGTACGGTTACCTCAGGAAGAGACCGGAACATCTCCCCATCCACCTATATACTATGTACGGTTACCTCAGGAAGAGATCGGAAACATCTCCCCTCCACCTGTATACTATGTACGGTTACCTCAGGAAGAGACCGGAAACATCTCCCCATCCCCCTGTATACTATGTACGGTTACCTCAGGAAGAGACTGGAAACATCTCCCCATCCCCCTGTATACTATGTACAGTTACCTCAGGAAGAGACCGGAAACATCTCCCCATCCACCTGTATACTATGTACGGTTACCTCAGGAAGAGACCGGAAACATCTCCCCCCACCTGTATACTATGTACGGTTACCTCAGGAAGAGACCGGAAACATCTCCCCCTCCACCTGTACACTATGTACGGTTACCTCAGGGAGAGACGGAAACATCTCCCATCCACCTGTATACTATGTACGGTTACCTCAGGAAGAGACCGGAAACATCTCCCCATCCACCTGTACACTATGTATGGTTACCTCAGGAAGAGACCGGAAACATCTCCCCATCCACCTGTATACTATGTACGGTTACCTCAGTAAGAGACCGGAAACATCTCCCCATCCCCCTGTATATATATGTACGGTTACCTCAGGAAGAGACCGGAAACATCTCCCCATCCACCTGTACACTATGTACGGTTACCTCAGGAAGAGACCGGAAACATCTCCCCCCTCCCACCGTATACTATGTTCGGTTACCTCAGAAAGAGACGGAAAACATCTCCCCATCCCCCTGTATACTATGTACGGTACCTCAGGAAGAGACCGGAAGCATCTCCCCATTCCCTTGTACGCTTTCTATGCGGTTATCTTGGGAAGAGACCGGAAACCACAGCATCGGCAGCTTTGTCGATCATCGGTCTCTGGAGTTGACTGTGTGAACCTGAACGTTGCGTCAGCCGCTCTCTATTGCAGCTTTTCTTCTTCTTTGAACAGTTTTTTTTTTTTTTTTTTTTTAGTTATTGGTAAGCCCAGGGATCAACAAAATCTCTAATCGGCCAAGTAACCCATAATGGTGGGCTTCATATAGACCTCTGCACAGTCGCCTCCAACCATCTTACATGTCTCAGTGAATGTCCTCACACCTCGGATAGGGTTACGTCATGCGGCGTGGTCACCATACATCCTTGTGTCTTGCGTCGTCCGTCTTTGAAATCAGGGATTATCTAAAATGACAACTCTTAAACTTTCATAAAAATTTGGGCTTTCAATTACATTTTCGTCTTTCAGATTTGAAATATCAAACACAGAAATCAGTTGTATTTTTCTCTGTGAGGTGATTAACCCCTAATACAATAATGTAATTATTGTAATATAATGTCCCAGAGAAGTGACTCGGGCCTAAAAAAAAATACCAAAGTTTGGACTTTACAACATTGTCAGCTAAAAAACTGGAGTAGGGATAAAGTTGCCATTTTACATGTTTTATGATTGGGGCAATAGAAAATTATGAGCATTTTGTAACCTCACTATCTCTTCTAAAGGGGGTCACCAGTTTTGTAAAAACATGCTGCAATACAACAATGTATAGTGTAGGGGACATGTTTTTCCCTAACTCTGCATGCTTGTGATCTGAATAAATGGAAACCAGTTTAGATCCTCCACCCGGGCATTGCTTGTGTTACTGCAGCCCACAGAGCTGGTGGGGGACCTTGTACAAAATAAGAAAACAAATAATAAACTTCTGTGAGCCTGATTATATACCTCATGTGCCACCATTGGGGGTAGGTTGGCTCCTGCTGGATCTGGGTCTATATGCCACCATTGGGGGTGGGTTGGCTCCTGCTGGATCTGGGTCTATATGCCACCATTGGGGTGGGTTGGCTCCTGCTGGATCTGGGTCTATATGCCACCATTGGAGGTAGGTTGGCTCCTGCTGGATCTGGGTCTATAAGCCACCATTGGAGGTAGGTTGGCTCCTGCTGGATCTGGGTCTATATGCCACCATTGGAGGTAGGTTGGCTCCTGCTGGATCTGGGTCTATATGCCACCATTGGGGGTAGGTTGGCTCCTGCTGGATCTGGGTCTATACGCCACCATTGGGTAGGTTGGCTTTTGCAGGGTCTGGGGTTTGTATACAGATATAAACTGGGTACAATGGTGTAACATAATGATGTGGCTTGGGTCGGCCACACACACTACAATATTCTGTCTTATCTAGATCTTGTTGGTCACCGGCACATGTCCACCCAGCTGGACCTGTGCTTCCACCCATTATCCTGAAAGTTTTCCTTCTGTCTGACCCTCTGGCTCTCATCTATCTACTCCACACCCTCCTCTCTTAGAACTCTAATCCTTGATTCCCCCTTAGGGATAGTACTTCGATTAACCCCCAAGGTTCCTGGAAATTCCAAGGACCCATTTGCCCTGCATGTTACATATAGGTCTGGTTACCTACCCACAAGCCAAAATAAGTGTGTACAGGAGTGTAAGGGGTTTCCCAGGTATTGGTCAGAGAGCCAGAGGTTGGTGGGGCTAAGGCATGTATCTGCCTTCATATCAAACCTCCTAAAGATCTGTGTTAGGTCGTCAACAGCATCTTCTCATGCCCATCGCTAACTATCTTCCTCAGCTTCACATAAACTACTTATGGAGACTGGGGATCCCTTCTTTTAGTGAATAACTGTCTCTTCCTTGCTCATCTAATCCCTAGGTAGCGTATTGGGGACGAGACCTAAACCTTAGGTCTTGCAAGCACAGCCACTATAGGCCCAGCCGCTTATAGTGACACACTATAGCGACGCTTTATAGCAACCTACTGTCCCTCGTTGCTAATTCCTCCTAGGGGGCAAGGGGGTAAATCACAGGTCTTTTGACCTGCTCTCTACTCCAGTACAAGCACACCTTATATCCGATCCAAAGGGCGAATATAAGTAATGGTATCAGTACAAGTCCCGCTACTAGAGACAGAGATCACTTATCAGGATTTCGTTTGCTCCAAAAGTTATGAGCCTACTGTTTGTGCTATCTATCCTCTTGTGATGACTAGGACACTTTTTACCGTGCCTTAGTTCCCAATACTTATCCCATTATTCCTCTCAGACACACTTCTCGCTCCCGTCCACTGGGGATTCACGGGAGGAGCACACACATTCCACTCACGGGATCTTATTTCACTTACGCTTCTCCAGTTCTCAACATTCACCTGTTCTCGATGTTATGCTGTATTACAAGGGTTAAGCATTGATCACAGTCTCCCTGAAAGGACGTAGAAGTGATCATGTTCGGCAATCCCTTTTCATTAATTCACCATAAATCTACTAACCGCTTATCTCAATCACACAACAGTTTGCGACGGCAATGCAACACTTTAACCTTGTCCTATCCTGGGTTACAGAGTTCTTTGTCTAACAAATCAGACCCAACATTGCAAACATATAGAGAACACAGATGACGGGATCTAGATAGATCCGCTACTCTGAGGCAGACAAAGTACGTAAGAAAAAAGTTTTTCTTACCTGGCCAGATATATCTGTGCATCCGATGGCTGATAAATCACCACGTCCCGTCTCTCCATGTTCTAGTTTGCAAGTGGTCGGGTCCCTGTTTTGGCGCCAATTGATAAGGTTAACTTTTAATTTGCCTGACTTTATGAAGCCAGACACTCCCCAGGATAGGATGGTTTCAGATTAGAGTTAGCAGCTGCAGTTCTGCTTACACCTTAAAATTACAGACCCAGACAGCTGATGTACGTAACAGTATCGGAAGTTTGGGAAGTGTTAAGGTTAAATTTAGATGTTGACCCATCTCTATGGAGAAAAGTCAATACCAGGTAGAGGATGGTTTCAAATATATCTATATAGCAGCTGCAGTTCTGCTTAAACCTTAAAATCACGGACACAGACATCTGATGTACGTATCAGTAATGTAAGATTGGGAAGCGCCCCCTTTATTGATGTGTGTTAATTTTTATAGACAGATAATGGGGTGGTACTACTCATGTGTAGTGTATTCATATAAAGTATGTAAACTCTCAACACAGGAGGGGTCTTAAGTCACAAGACACATACATGTCACACTTTCATAGGTCAAATCCACAGATGGTCAGCAGCTTCCTGTCCTGCGCAGTCAAGGTGGAATAAAGTATGAGAAGGTTAGAACAATACGTTCCTTGCACTGATGATAAAGGATGATTCCCAGTGCCCAAATGTAACAAACAGTCAGGTTTGTTCAGGGAATGTCCTTGAAACTGATAAGGACTTGTGAGACATAGTTCATCATTAGAAAATTCCTTATTGTCTCCATGTATCCGAAGTCTCGAGGGAAGAGGAATTTCCCAGACATTAGAATCATAAAATTATCCCTATCAGTAAGCGCCCCCTTTATTGTTTTGTGTTAACTTTTATAGACAGAATATAGGGCACTACTACTCATGCGCAGTGTATTCACATGAAATTTATAAACTTTCAATACAGGCGGGGTTTCAAGTCACAAGACACATACATGTCACACTCTGATAGGTCAGTCCATAGGTGGTCAGCAGCTTCCTGTCCTGTGCAGTCAGGCTGATACAACGTGTTGTTTACCATAAATTGTTTCCATAACAGGGTCTCTTTCTTACATCTGTATTGTGGCTACGATGTAAGTTGAAGGATCTTTGCTCATTGGCGTGCTGCATTCCTCTCCTTCTTCCAGACCATCTCTGATCGCTCTGATCACGCACTGATTCAGGGACCTATATATATAGGTGTAGTCCCACAGGTACGGGTGTAAGCAGGTAGAATCACATCACCTAGCCTTATCACTCTGTAAGATGTGTGGGGTGCGGGGCTGATCCCGTCTGTGCTGTCTCCGGATACCTCTGTAAGATGTGTGGGGTGCGGGGCTGATCCCGTCTGTGCTGTCTCCGGATACCTCTGTAAGATGTGTGGGGTGCGGGGCTGATCCCGTCTGTGCTGTCTCCGGATACCTCGGTAAGATGTTGGGGTGCGGGGCTGATCCCGTCTGTGCTGTCTGTCTCCGGATACCTCGGTAAGATGTGTGGGGTGCGGGGCTGATCCCGTCTGTGCTGTCTCCGGATAGTTCTGTAAGATGTGTGGGGTGCGGGGCTGATCCCGTCTGTGCTGTCTGTCTCCGGATACCTCGGTAAGATGTGTGGGGTGCGGGGCTGATTCCGCCTGTGCTGTCTCCGGATACCTCGGTAAGATGTGTGTGGTGCGGGGCTGATCCCGTCTGTGCTGTCTCCGGATAGTTCTGTAAGATGTGTGGGGGGTGCGGGGCTGATCCCGTCTGTGCTGTCTCCAGATACCTCGGTAAGATGTGTGGGGTGCGGGGCTGATCCCGTCTGTGCTGTCTCCAGATACCTCGGTAAGATGTGTGTGGGGTGCGGGGCTGATCCCGTCTGTGCTGTCTCCGGATAGTTCTGTAAGATGTGTGGGGTGCGGGGCTGATCCCGTCTGTGCTGTCTCCCGATTCCTCGGTAAGATGTGTGTGGTGCGGGGCTGATCCGTCTGTGCTGTCTCCAGATACCTCGGTAAGATGTGTGTGTGCGGGGCTGATCCCGTCTGTGCTGTCTCCGGATACCTCGGTAAGATGTGTGTGGTGCGGGGCTGATCCCGTCTGTGCTGTCTCCGGATACCTCGGTAAGATGTGTGTGGTGCGGGGCTGATCCCGTCTGTGCTGTCTCCGGATACCTCGGTAAGATGTGTGTGGTGCGGGGCTGATCCCGTCTGTGCTGTCTCCGGATACCTCGGTAAGATGTGTGTGGTGCGGGGCTGATCCCGTCTGTGCTGTCTCCGGATACCTCGGTAAGATGTGTGAGGTGCGGGGCTGATCCCGTCTGTGCTGTCTCCGGATACCTCGGTAAGATGTGTGGGGTGCGGGGCTGATCCCGTCTGTGCTGTCTCCGGATACCTCGGTAAGATGTGTGAGGTGCGGGCTGATCCCGTCTGTGCTGTCTCCGGATACCTCGGTAAGATGTGTGGGGTGCGGGGCTGATCCCGTCTGTGCTGTCTGTCTCCGGATACCTCGGTAAGATTGTTGGGGTGCGGGGCTGATTCCGCCTGTGCTGTCTCCGGATACCTCGGTAAGATGTGTGTGGTGCGGGGCTGATCCCGTCTGTGCTGTCTCCGGATAGTTCTGTAAGATGTGTGAGGTGCGGGGCTGATCCCGTCTGTGCTGTCTCCGGATAGTTCTGTAAGATGTGTGTGGTGCGGGGCTTATCCTGTCTGTGCTGTCTCCGGATACCTCGGTAAGATGTGTGGGGTGCGGGGCTGATCCCGTCTGTGCTGTCTCCGGATACCTCGGTAAGATGTGTGGGTGCGGGGCTGATCCCGTCTGTGCTGTCTCCGGATACCTCGGTAAGATGTGTGTGGTGCGGGGCTGATCCCGTCTGTGCTGTATCCGATTCCTCGGTAAGATGTGTGTGGTGCGGGGCTGATCCCGTCTGTGCTGTCTCCGATTCCTCGGTAAGATGTGTGGGGTGCGGGGCTCATCCCGTCTGTGCTGTCTCCGATTCCTCGGTAAGATGTGTGGGGTGCGGGGCTCATCCCGTCTGTGCTGTCTCCGGATAGTTCTGTAAGATGTGTGTGGTGCGGGGCTGATCCCGTCTGTGCTGTCTCCGGATACCTCGGTAAGATGTGTGTGGTGCGGGGCTGATCCCGTCTGTGCTGTCTCCGGATACCTCGGTAAGATGTGTGTGGTGCGGGGCTGATCCCGTCTGTGCTGTCTCCGGATACCTCGGTAAGATGTGTGAGGTGCGGGGCTGATCCCGTCTGTGCTGTCTCCGGATACCTCGGTAAGATGTGTGGGGTGCGGGGCTGATCCCGTCTGTGCTGTCTCCGGATACCTCGGTAAGATGTGTGAGGTGCGGGGCTGATCCCGTCTGTGCTGTCTCCGGATACCTCGGTAAGATGTGTGGGGTGCGGGGCTGATCCCGTCTGTGCTGTCTGTCTCCGGATACCTCGGTAAGATGTGTGGGGTGCGGGGCTGATTCCGCCTGTGCTGTCTCCGGATACCTCGGTAAGATGTGTGTGGTGCGGGGCTGATCCCGTCTGTGCTGTCTCCGGATAGTTCTGTAAGATGTGTGAGGTGCGGGGCTGATCCCGTCTGTGCTGTCTCCGGATAGTTCTGTAAGATGTGTGTGGTGCGGGGCTTATCCTGTCTGTGCTGTCTCCGGATACCTCGGTAAGATGTGTGGGGTGCGGGGCTGATCCCGTCTGTGCTGTCTCCGGATACCTCGGTAAGATGTGTGGGGTGCGGGGCTGATCCCGTCTGTGCTGTCTCCGGATACCTCGGTAAGATGTGTGTGGTGCGGGGCTGATCCCGTCTGTGCTGTATCCGATTCCTCGGTAAGATGTGTGTGGTGCGGGGCTGATCCCGTCTGTGCTGTCTCCGATTCCTCGGTAAGATGTGTGGGGTGCGGGGCTCATCCCGTCTGTGCTGTCTCCGATTCCTCGGTAAGATGTGTGGGGTGCGGGGCTCATCCCGTCTGTGCTGTCTCCGGATAGTTCTGTAAGATGTGTGTGGTGCGGGGCTGATCCCGTCTGTGCTGTCTCCGGATACCTCGGTAAGATGTGTGTGGTGCGGGGCTGATCCCGTCTGTGCTGTCTCCGGATACCTCGGTAAGATGTGTGGGGTGCGGGGCTGATCCCGTCTGTGCTGTCTCCGATTCCTCAGTAAGATGTGTGGGGTGCGGGGCTGATCCCGTCTGTTGTGTGTCCCGATTCCTCGGTAAGATGTGTGGGGTGCGCGGGCTGATCCCGTCTGTGCTGTCTTCGGATACCTCAGTAAGATGTGTGGGGTGCGGGGCTGATCCCGTCTGTGCTGTCTCCCGATTCCTCGGTAAGATGTGTGTGGTGCGGGCTGATCCCGCTTGTGCTGTCTCTGGATAGTTCTGTAAGATGTGTGGGGTGCGGGGCTGATCCCGTCTGTGTTGTCTCCCGATTCCTCGGTAAGATGTGTGGGGTGCGGGGCTGATCCCGTCTGTGTTGTGTCCCGATTCCTCGGTAAGATGTGTGTGGTGCGGGGCTGATCCCGTCTGTGCTGTCTTCGGATACCTCGGTAAGATGTGTGGGGTGCGGGGCTGATCCCGTCTGTGCTGTCTCCGGATAACTCGGTAAGATGTGTGAGGTGCGGGGCTGATCCCGTCTGTGTTGTCTCCCGATTCCTCAGTAAGATGTGTGGGGTGCGGGGCTGATCCCGTCTGTGCTGTCTCCGGATACCTCGGTAAGATGTGTGTGGTGCGGGGCTGATCCCGTCTGTGCTGTCTCCGGATACCTCGGTAAGTTGTGTGGGGTGCGGGGCTGATCCCGTCTGTGCTGTCTCCGGATAACTCTGTAAGATGTGTGGGGTGCGGGGCTCATCCCGTCTGTGCTGTCTCCGGATACCTCAGTAAGATGTGTGGGGTGCGGGGCTGATCCCGTCTGTGTTGTCTCCCGATTCCTCAGTAAGATGTGTGGGGTGCGGGGCTGATCCCGTCTGTGCTGTCTCTGGATAGTTCTGTAAGATGTGTGTGGTGCGGGGCTGATCCCGTCTGTGCTGTCTCCGGATAGTTCTGTAAGATGTGTGGGGTGCGGGGCTGATCCCGTCTGTGCTGTCTCCGGATAACTCGGTAAGATGTGTGAGGTGCGGGGCTGATCCCGTCTGTGTTGTCTCCCGATTCCTCAGTAAGATGTGTGGGGTGCGGGGCTGATCCGTCTGTGCTGTCTCCGGATAGTTCTGTAAGATGTGTGGGGTGCGGGGCTGATCCCGTCTGTGTTGTCTCCCGATTCCTCGGTAAGATGTGTGGGGTGTGGGGCTGATCCCGTCTGTGTTGTGTCCCGATTCCTCGGTAAGATGTGTGGGGTGCGGGGCTGATCCCGTCTGTGCTGTCTCCAGATACCTCGGTAAGATGTGTGGGGTGCGGGGCTGATCCCGTCTGTGCTGTCTCCAGATACCTCGGTAAGATGTGTGGGGTGCGGGGCTGATCCCGTCTGTGCTGTCTTCGGATACCTCGGTAAGATGTGTGGGGTGCGGGGCTGATCCCGTCTGTGCTGTCTTCGGATACCTCAGTAAGATGTGTGGGGTGCGGGGCTGATCCCGTCTGTGCTGTCTCCCGATTCCTCGGTAAGATGTGTGGGGTGCGGGGCTGATCCCGTCTGTGCTGTCTCCGGATAACTCGGTAAGATGTGTGGGGTGCGGGGCTGATCCCGTCTGTGCTGTCTCCGGATACCTCGGTAAGATGTGTGTGGTGCGGGGCTGATCCCGTGTGTGCTGTCTCCCGATTCCTCGGTAAGATGTGTGTGGTGCGGGGCTGATCCCGTCTGTGCTGTCTCCGGATACCTCGGTAAGATGTGTGGGGTGCGGGGCTGATCCCGTCTGTGTGTCTCACGATTCCTCAGTAAGATGTGTGGGGTGCGGGGCTGATCCGTCTGTGCTGTCTCCGGATAACTCGGTAAGATGTGTGGGGTGCGGGGCTGATCCCGTCTGTGCTGTCTGTCTCCGGATACCTCGGTAAGATGTGTGTGGTGCGGGGCTGATCCCGTCTGTGCTGTCTCCCGATTCCTCTGTAAGATGTGTGGGGTGCGGGGCTGATCCCGTCTGTGTTGTGTCCCGATTCCTCAGGAAGATGTGTGGGGTGCGGGGCTGATCCCGTCTGTGCTGTCTCCCGATTCCTCTGTAAGATGTGTGGGGGTGCGGGGCTGATCCCGCCTGTGTTGTCTCACGATTCCTCAGTAAGATGTGTGGGGTGCGGGGCTGATCCCGTCTGTGCTGTCTCCCGATTCCTCGGTAAGATGTGTGGGGTGCGGGGCTGATCCCGTCTGTGTTGTGTCCCGATTCCTCGGTAAGATGTGTGGGGTGCGGGGCTGATCCCGTGTGGGGGCTCTGCTCTTCGGTGGTCCCCCTCCCATACTTCCCGCCGTCACACAGTTTCTTCTCTTGTCAGGTGCGGCGGGCAGAGCTCTGAGCAGGAAGAAGTCACAGAGGAAAGTGTCCGGCGGATCAGCATCAACACCCTGTACCTGATCAGCACCCGGTGGAGCGCATGACCAATGTGAGTCCTGGCCGTATGAATGTGACCGCGATCATCCGGGAAAACGTTTGGGCGTTCCCTGTCAGTCACTCGTAGGACCGGACCCCAATGCAGGGACAGACCCTACAATCTTCTGCTATCTCCTGCTCCGTGCTGATCCCTCTCTATTACACGGACAGGAAGGGGTTAAAGGGCACATCATGCACTGAGGGAGTCTGTGTACAGGGTGGGGGCAGTGTGGTCTTAGTTATACAGGTTTCGGGGTTCCCCTTACAGATCCTGTGGCCCCACCTCCTGGAGTTTGTGGTCCCTGTACAGTTCACCAACGCGCTGACCCCGGTGTGTAAGAGCCTGGTGCACCTGAGCCAGAGAAAGCTGGAAGAGGGCGTGGAGCGCTTCCTCATCAACTACAATGTGAACGGTGCGTACCGGGGTCACCCCCCTAGTAGGAGGTATGTACCCCCCCCCTTCTCCCCAGGAGGTAGTTCTGTGTACCCCTCCTCAGAGGAGGTAGTGCCGTGTACCCCCCCCCCCTTCTCCCCAGGAGGTAGTTCTGTGTACCCCTCCCTCAGAGGTAGTGCCGTGTACCCCCCCCCCCTTCTCCCCAGGAGGTAGTTCTGTGTACCCCTCCCTCAGAGGTAGTGCCGTGTACCCCCCCCTTCTCCCCAGGAGGTAGTTCCGTGTGCCCCTCCTTCCCAGGAGGTACTTCTGTGTACCCCTCCCTCAGAGGTAGTGCCGTGTACCCCCCCCCCCCTTCTCCCCAGGAGGTAGTTCTGTGTACCCCTCCCTCAGAGGTAGTGCCGTGTACCCCCCCCCCCTTCTCCCCAGGAGGTAGTTCTGTGTACCCCTCCCTCAGAGGTAGTGCCGTGTACCCCCCCCCCCCCCCTTCTCCCCAGGAGGTAGTTCTGTGTACCCCTCCCTCAGAGGTAGTGCCGTGTACCCCCCCCCCCTTCTCCCCAGGAGGTAGTTCTGTGTACCCCTCCCTCAGAGGTAGTGCCGTGTACCCCCCCCTTTCCCCAGGAGGTAGTTCTGTGTACCCCTCCCTCAGAGGTAGTGCCGTGTACCCCCCCCCTTCTCCCCAGGAGGTAGTGCCGTGTGCCCTCCCCCTATAGTTAGTGCCACGTGCCCCCCCTCCCCTGCAGCCCGGCTGTTCCCTGTAATGGTTCTCTTTTCCCTCTCCGCAGTGACCCTGCCGTCCCCGCATGCTTTGTTTGCTCGTCTCCTGGTAAGTTGTATAGACGTCTCCCCCTGGAGTGATGCTGAGCGGATGATGGGGATGTAGTGATGTCTCCTCACTCTGCAGGTGGTCTCAGCCTCCTTGGAACCCGGAGATGGCAGGAACGGCGCCGCTCTCCGCCTCCTGTCCGTCATGCAGATGAATATACACCCGACCATCGGGCAGTGCTGGGAGCAGGAGATCCCCCCTCTGCTACAGTACCTGGAAGGTGGGAATCGCTCTGGGGGTCTCTCCCTCCTCTGTATAGAGGGGGGCCCCCGTCTTCAGCAGGACTGTCACGTGATGTATATGGGGGGGGACCGTCTTCAGCAGGACCGTCACGTGATGTATATGGGGGGCCCCGTCTCCAGCTGGACGGTCACATGATGTATATGGGGGGCCCCGTCCTCAGCAGGACGGTCAGGTGATGTATATGGGGGGCCCCGTCTCCAGCAGGACGGTCACATGATGTATATGGGGGGCCCCATCTCAAGCAGGACGGTCACATGATGTATATTGGGGGGGACCTGTCTCCAGCAGACTAGAGGGGGGGGGGGGAGACTAGATGGAGGAGGGGGGGTGCAGACTAGATGGGGGAGGGGAGGGGGGGTGCAGACTAGATTGGGGGGGAGGGGAGGGGGGTTTTAGACTAAATAGTCGGTAACAAATCTGTAACAAACTGAGGGCAATTGGGACGGTTGTCACAGATACAGCAGGGAGACACAGACCCCGTTCACCTTCTCCTGACTCTTCTCTCATTTTTCTGCTTGTCTAGAAGAAACATCTGAGAAGCTTCATCAGCAGACAGTGTGGGAGGAGCGCCTACTGAAGGTGGGGGGGCCGGGGTCTGTATGATGCTGGGGGGAGGTCTGTATGATGCTGGGGGAGGTCTGTATGATGCTGGGGGAGGTCGGTCTGTATAATGCTGGGGGGAGGTCTGTATGATGCTGGGGGGAGGTCTGTATAATGCTGGGGGGAGGTCTGTATTATGCTGGGGGGAGGTCTGTATGATGCTGGGGGGAGGTCTGTATAATACTGGGGGGAGGTCTGTATGATGCTGGGGGCAGGTCTGTATAATGCTGGGGGGAGGTCTGTATGATGCTGGGGGGAGGTCTGTATGATGCTGGGGGAGGTCTGTATGATGCTGGGGGGAGGTCTGTATGATGCTGGGGGGAGGTCTGTATGATGCTGGGGGTGGTCTGTATGATGCTGGGGGAGGTCTGGGGTCTGTATGATGCTGGGGGGAGGTCTGGGGTCTGTATGATGCGGGGGGGGGAGATCTGGGGTCTGTAGGATACTGTAGGGGTGAGAGGTCTGTATGATGCTGGGGGGAGGTCTGTATGATGCTGGGGGTGGTCTGTATGATGCTGGGGGTGGTCTGTATGATGCTGGGGGGAGGTCTGGGGTCTGTATGATGCTGGGGGGAGGTCTGGGGTCTGTATGATGCGGGGGGGGGAGATCTGGGGTCTGTAGGATACTGTAGGGGTGAGAGGTCTGTATGATGCTGGGGGGAGGTCTGTATGATGCTGGGGGAGGTCTGTATGATGCTGGGGGAGGTCTGTATGATGCTGGGGGGAGGTCTGGGGTCTGTATGATGCGGGGGGGGGGGGAGATCTGGGGTCTGTATGATACTGTAGGGGTGAGAGGTCTGTATGATGCTAGGTGATCTGGGGTATGTATGATGCTGGGAGAGTCTAGGGTCTGTATGATGCCGGGGGGGAGGGGGGTGAGAGGTCTGTATGATGCCGGATTCTTCCATACTAATGATCCTGTACACTCTCTCAGCTCCTGGTGGGCTCGCTGCAGGCTGTGTCGGATGATGCCTGGATCTGTCAGCTGTCGCAGGAGATGAGAAAACAGCTGATCGGCTACAACAACTCTGCGCTGGAGAAGGTGGGCAACATTCTGTGGTCCTGGGGGGGAAGGTAATTCTGCTGCTGGTGGTGGATGGGATGATAGTGGCTGTGCTGCTTCTGTTAATGGAGGAGATGATGGTGGCTGTGCTGCTGCTGGTGATGGAGGGGATGATGGTGGCTGCTGGTGGTGGTGATGGATGAAATGATGGTGGCTGCTGCTGCTGGTGATGGAGGGGATGATGGTGGCTGCTGCTGCTTGTGATGGAGGGGATGATGGTGGCTGCTGGTGATGGAGGGGATGATGGTGGCTGCTGCTTCTGTTAATGGAGGAGATGATGGTGGCTGCTGCTTCTGTTAATGGAGGAGATGATGGTGGCTGCTGCTGCTGGTGATGGAGGGGATGATGGTGGCTGCTGGTGATGGAGGGGATGATGGTGGCTGCTGGTGATGGAGGGGATGATGGTGGCTGCTGCTGCTGGTGATGGAGGGGATGATGGTGGCTGCTGCTCCTGGTGATGGAGGGGATGATGGTGGCTGCTGCTGCTGGTGATGGAGGGATGATGGTGGCTGCTGGTGGTGGTGGTGGAGGAGATGATGGTGGCTGTGCTGCTGGTGATGGAGGGCATGATGGTGGCTGCTGCTGCTGGTGATGGAGGGGATGATGGCTTTGCTGCTGCTGCTGGTGGTGGAGGAGATGATGGTGGCTGTGCTGCTGCTGGTCATGGGGGGGGATGATGGTGGCTGCTGGTGATGGAGGGGATGATGGTCGCTGTGCTGCTGTGTGGTGGAGGAGATGATGGTGGCTGTGCTGCTGCTGGTCATGGGGGGGGATGATCGTGGCTGCTGGTGATGGAGGGGATAATGGTCGCTGTGCTGCTGCTGGTCATGGGGGGGGATGATGGTGCTGCTGCTGCTGGTGGTCATGGGGGGGATGATGGTGACTGCTGGTGATGGAGGGGATAATGGTCGCTGTGCTGCTGCTGGTCATGGGGGGATGATGGTGGCTGCTGCTGCCGGTGGTCATGGAGGGGATGATGGTGGCTGCTGGTGATGGAGGGGATGATGGTGGCTGTGCTGCTGCTGCTGGTAATGGAGGGGATAATTGTGGCTGTGCTGCTGGTGGTGGTGGAGGAGATGGTGGTGGAGGAGGTGCTGGTGGCTGTGCTGCTGCTGCTAGTGGAGGAGATGATGGTGGCTGTGCTGCTGCTGCTAGTGGAGGAGATGATGGTGGCTGTGCTGCTGGTGGAGGAGATGATGGTGGCTGTGCTGCTGGTGGAGGAGATGATGGTGGCTGTGCTGCTGCTGGTGGAGGAGATGATGGTGGCTGTGCTGCTGCTGCTGGTGATGGAGATGATGGTGGCTGTGCTGCTGCTGGTGAAGGAGATGATGGTGGCTGTGCTGCTGGTGGAGGAGATGATAGTGGCTGTGCTGCTGCTGCTGGTGGAGGAGATGATGGTGGCTGTGCTGCTGCTGCTGGTGGAGGAGATGATGGTGGCTGTGCTGCTGCTGGTGGAGGAGATGATGGTGGCTGTGCTGCTGGTGGAGGAGATGATGGTGGCTGTGCTGCTGCTGCTGGTGGAGGAGATGATGGTGGCTGTGCTGCTGCTGGTGGTGGAGGAGATGATGGTGGCTGTGCTGCTGCTGCTGGTGGAGGAGATGATGGTGGCTGTGCTGCTGCTGGTGGAGGAGATGATGGTGGCTGTGCTGCTGGTGGAGGAGATGATAGTGGCTGTGCTGCTGCTGGTGGAGAGATGATGGTGGCTGTGCTGCTGCTGGTGGAGGAGATGATGGTGGCTGTGCTGTGTGCTGGTGGAGGAGATGATGGTGCTGTGCTGCTGGTGGAGGAGATGATGGTGGCTGTGCTGCTGCTGGTGGAGGAGATGATGGTGGCTGTGCTGCTGCTGGTGGCTGTGCTGGTGGTGGAGGGGATGATGGTGGCTGTGCTGCTGCTGGAGGAGATGATGATGGCTGTGCAGCTGCTGGTGGTGGAGGGGATGATGGTGGCTGTGCTGCTGCTGGTGGTGGGGATGATGGTGGCTGTGCTGCTGCTGCCGGTGGTGGAGGGGATGATGGTGGCTGTGCTGCTGCCGGTGGTGGAGAGGATGATGGTGGCTGTGCTGCTGCGGTGGTGGAGGGGATGATGGTGGCTGTTGTGGTGGTGATAGTTATGGTTGTTGTGTTGGTGTCTGTTCTGGTGATGGTTGTTGTGATCAGGGCTGTGGAGTCGGATTTGTGGAGTTGGGGCTAGTTTCGGCTGGAGTTGGAGTCTGAGTCTGAGTTGGAAAAAAATGTTCGACTCCGACTCCAGCTTTAAAAAAATCTTTAAAAAATGTAGAATTGTATTTTAATATGAATTTTACAAGTTTTGCTCATGAATTTATATTATGAGCAACATTCTAATAGGACACTGGCCCTATTACATAAGGGTGGTCGGGGAATATATCAGTAATAGGACACTGGCCCTATTACATAAGGGTGGTCGGGGAATATATCAGTAATAGGACACTGGCCCTATTACATAAGGGTGGTCGGGGAATATAGCAGTAATAGGACACTGGCCCTATTACATAAGGGTGGTCGGGAGAGGTTGTTGGTCACTATTGGCAGGTGTTCTGAGCTGGAAGAGTCCATTGTGCGGGGGGAGATCTGTGCTGGTCTCTTCCTGGATGCTGGATGACTGTATATGAGCAGCAGTGTAATATGGAGATATCCTGTGTAATATAGAGGAGGAGGAGGAGGAGACATAAGTAGTGTAGCCCCCTCTCTATATCACTATGTGTGACCCCTCTCTATATCACTATGTGTGACCCTCTCTATATATCACTATGTGTGACCCCTCTCTATATCACTATGTGTGACCCCTCTCTATATCACTATGTGTGACCCCTCTCTATATCACTATGTGTGACCTCTCTCTATATCACTGTGTGTGACCCCTCTCTATATCACTATGTGTGACCCCTCTATATATCACTGTGTGACCCCTCTCTATATCACTATGTGTGACCCCTCTATATCACTATGTGTGACCCCTCTCTATATCACTATGTGTGACCCCTCTCTATATCACTATGTGTGACCCTCTCTATATATCACTATGTGTGACCCTCTCTATATCACTATGTGTGACCCCTCTCTATATCACTATGTGTGACCCCTCTCTATATCACTATGTGTGACCTCTCTATATCACTATGTGTGACCCCTCTATATCACTATGTGTGACCCCTCTCTATATCACTATGTGTGACCTCTCTATATCACTATGTGTGACCTCTATATCACATGTATCTGGCAGTGTTAGTGTTTCTGTGGTGAATATAGTTAGAAACATAGAAAATGTCAGCAGGAAAAGACCCCCTGCTCCATCTAGTCTAGTTGTGAGTAGTTCAGGACATGGAGGCTGGAGACTGGCTGCACCCACAGGAGAAGCTGCTGTATATACAGTATATATTCCCTCAGTCAGTGTGATAGATAACTCCCCTGGTATATGACCGGCCATTTATCAAGGAGTCGGAGTTGGAGTCTAAGCCAGTCCTGATACAATTCAGGAGTTGGAGTCGGAGCTGCGGTTTACCGACTCCTGGTTGTGTCTGTGGTGGTGATGGTGGCTGTTCTGGTGGTGGTGGTGATGGCTGTTCTGGTGGTGGTGGTTGTTGTGATGGCGGTGGTGGTGGTGGCTGTTCTGGTGGTGGTGGTGGCTGTTCTGGTGGTGGTGGTGATGGCTGTTCTGGTGGTGGTGGTTGTGATGGCGGTGATGGCTGTTCTGGTGGTGGTGGTGATGGCGCTGGTGGTGGTGGTGGCTGTTCTGGTGGTGGTGGTTGTTGTGATGGCGGTGGTGATGGTGGCTGTTCTGGTGGTGATGGTGGCTGTTCTGGTGGTGGTGGTGGTGGTGGCGGTTCTGGTGGTGGTGGTTGTTGTGGTGATGGTGGTGGTGGTGGTTGTGATGGCGGTGGTGGTGATGGCTGTTCTGGTGGTGGTGGTTGTGATGGCGGTGGTGGTGGTTGTGATGCCGGTGGTGGTGGCTGTTGTGGTGGTTGTTGTGATGGCGGTGGTGGTGATGGTGGTTGTTGTGATGGCGGTGGTGGTGGCTGTTCTGGTGGTGGTGGTGATGGCTGTTCTGGTGGTGGTGGTTGTGATGGCGGTGGTGATGGTGGCTGTTCTGGTGGTGATGGTGGCTGTTCTGGGGTTGTTGTGATGGTAGCTGTTCTGGTGGTGGTGGTTGTTGTGGTGATGGTGGTGGTTGTTGTGGTGGTGATGGTGGCTGTTGTGGTGGTGATGGTGGCTGTTGTGGTGGTGGTGGCTGTTCTGTTGGTGATTGTTGTGATGGTGGTGTGATGGTGGCTGGCTGTTCTGGTGGTGATGGTGGCTGTTGTGGTGGTTGTTGTGATGGCGGTGGTGGTGATGGTGGCTGTTCTGGTGGTGGTGGTGGTTGTGATAGCGGTGGTGGTGGTGGCTGTTCTGGTGGTGATTGTTGTGATGGCGGTGGTGGTGATGGTGGCTGTTCTGGAGGTGGTGGTTGTTGTGATGGCGGTGGTGGTGATGGTGGCTGTTCTGGTGGTGGTGGTTGTGATGGTGGCTCTTCTGGTGGTGGTGGCTGTTCTGGTGGTGGTTGTGATTGCGGTGGTGGGGATGGTGGCTGTTCTGGTGGTGGTGGTTGTGATTGTGGTGGTGGTGGTTGTGATGGTGGTGGTTGTTGTGGTGGTGATGGTTGTGATTGCGGTGGTGGTGATGGTGGCTGTTCTGGTGGTGGCGGTGATTGTGATTGCGGTGGTGGTGTCTGTTCTGGTGGTGGTGGTTGTTGTGATGGTGGCTTTTCTGGTGGTGGTGGCGATTCTGGTGGTGGTGGTTGTTGTGATGGCGGTGGTGATGGTGGCTGTTGTGGTGGTGGTGGCTGTTCTGGTGGTGGCGGTTCTGGTGGTGGTGATGGTTGTGATTGTGGTGGTGGTGGTTGTGATTGTGGTGGTGGTGGTTGTGATTGCGGTGGTGGTGATGGTGGCGGTTCTGGTGGTGGTGGTGGCTGTTCTGGTGGTGGTGGTTGTGATTGCGGTGGTGGTGATGGTGGCTGTTCTGGTGGTGGCTGTTCTGGTGGTGGTGGTGGCAGTTCTGGTGGTGGTGATGGTTGTGATTGCGGTGGTGGGGATGGTGGCTGTTCTGGTGGTGGTGATGGTGGCGGTTCTGGTGGTGGTGGTGGCTGTTCTGGTGGTGGTGGTTGTGATTGCGGTGGTGGTGATGGTGGCTGTTCTGGTGGTGGTGGTGGTTGTGATTGCGGTGGTGGTGATGGTGGCTGTTCTGGTGGTGGTGGTTGTTGTGATGGCGGTGGTGATGGTGGCTGTTCTGGTGGTGGTGGTGGCTGTTCTGGTGGTGGTGGTGGTGGTGGTGATGAATGTGATTGCGGTGGTGGTGGTGGTTCTGGTGGTGGTGATGGCAGGTGTTCTGGGAGTGAGGACAATGGGTAATGGGGTCTGTACCCAGCAGGGGGCGACATGTTGTGTTTTGTGGTTCCCAGAGTTTCCTGTATAAATGTATTGGGAGCAGCCTGGGCGCCTGCGCCAACCGGGAGGTGGTGAGGAGAGAGCTGCAGGAGCTGCTGAGTGCTGCCCGCTACCAGGAGGAGGCCGAGAGAGAGGTGAGCGCCCTGTCACTACTACTACTGCTCCCCGGATAAAGCAATAGTATTGCTGATCTCTGCCCCCAGAATAACACTGATCCCTGCGCCCCCAATAATGCTGATCCCTGCGCCCCCAATAATGCTGATCCCTGCGCCCCCAATAATGCTGATTCCTGCGCCCCCAATATGCTGATCTCTGCCCCCCAATAACACTGATCCCTGCGCCCCAAATAATGCTGATCCTTGCCCCCCCAATAATGCTGATTCCTGCGCCCCCAATAATGCTGATCCCTGCGCCCCCTCCTCTACATAATGCTCATCTCTGCCCCCCACTAATGCTGAGCCTGCGCCCCCAATAACACTGATCCCTGCGCCCCCAATAACACTGATCCCTGCGCCCCCCCTCCTCCACATAACACTGATCCCTGCCCCCCCTCCTCCACATAACACTGATCTCTGCGCCCCTCTCCTCCATATAACACTGATCCCTGCGCCCCAATAACACTGATCCCTGCGCCCCTCTCCTCCATATAACACTGATCCCTGCGCCCCCAATAACACTGATCCCTGCGCCCCTCTCCTCCATATAACACTGATCCCTGCGCCCCCCCTCCTCCACATAACACTGATCCCTGCGCCCCCAATAACACTGATCCCTGCGCCCCTCTCCTCCATATAACACTGATCCCTGCGCCCCCTCCTCCACATAACACTGATCCCTGCGCCCCCAATAACACTGATCCCTGCGCCCCTCTCCTCCACATAACGCTGATCTCTGCCCCCCCAATAACACTGATCCCTGCCACCCCAATAACACTGATCTCTGCCCCCCCCCTTCTCCACATAACGCTGATCCCTGCGCCCCCTCCTCCACATAACGCTGATCCCTGCCCCCCCAATAACACTGATCCCTGCACCCCCTCCTCTACATAATGCTCATCTCTGCCCCCCACTAATGCTGAGCCTGCGCCCCCCAATAACACTGATCCCTGCGCCCCTCTCCTCCATATAACACTGATCCCTGCGCCCCCTCCTCCACATAATGCTCATCTCTGCCCCCACTAACGCTGAGCCTGCCCCCCCAATAACACTGATCCCTGCGCCCCTCTCCTCCACATAACGCTGATCCCTGCCCCCCAATAACACTGATCCCTGCCCCCCAATAACACTGATCCCTGCCCCCCCAATAACATGATCCCTGCGCCCCCAATAACACTGATCCCTGCCCCCCCAATAACACTGATCCCTGCCCCCCAATCACACTGATCTCTGCCCCCCCCTTCTCCACATAACGCTGATCCCTGCCCTCTCCTCCACATAACGCTGATCTCTGCCCCCCCAATAACACTGATCCCTGCCACCCCAATCACACTGATCTCTGCCCCCCCCTTCTCCACATAACGCTGATCCCTGCGCCCCCTCCTCCACATAACGCTGATCCCTGCGCCCCCAATAACACTGATCCCTGCGCCCCCCCAATAACACTGATCCCTGCGCCCCCTCCTCCACATAACACTGATCCCTGCCCCCCCTTCTCCACATAACACTGATCCCTGCTCCCCCTCCTCCACATAACGCTGATCCCTGCGCCCCCTCCTCCACATAACGCTGATCCCTGCGCCCCCAATAACACTGATCTCTGCCCCCCCTTCTCCACATAACGCTGATCCCTGCGCCCCCAATAACACTGATCCCTGCGCCCCCTCCTCCACATAACGCTGATCCCTGCGCCCCCAATAACACTGATCCCTGCGCCCCCCCAATAACACTGATCCCTGCGCCCCCCCAATAACACTGATCCCTGCCCCCCCTCCTCCACATAACACTGATCCCTGCGCCCCCAATAACACTGATCCCTGCGCCCCCCCAATCACACTGATCTCTGCTCCCCCTCCTCCACATAACGCTGATCCCTGCGCCCCCTCCTCCACATAACGCTGATCCCTGACCCCCCAATAACACTGATCCCTGCGCCCCCTCCTCCACATAACGCTGATCCCTGCCCCCCCTCCACATAACGCTGATCCCTGCCCCCCCAATAACACTGATCCCTGCGCCCCCTCCTCCACATAACGCTGATCCCTGCGCCCCCAATAACACTGATCCCTGCGCCCCCTCCTCCACATAACGCTGATCCCTGCGCCCCCAATAACACTGATCCCTGCGCCCCCTCCTCCACATAATGCTGATCCCTGCGCCCCCTCCTCCACATAATGCTTATCCCTGCCCCCCCCAATAACACTGATCTCTGCCCCCCCAATAACACTGATCTCTGCCCCCCCAATAACACTGATCTCTGTCCCCCCAATAACACTGATCCCTGCCCCCCAAAACACTGATCCCTGCGCCCCCTCCTCCACATAACGCTGATCCCTGCGCCCCCCCAATAACACTGATCCCTGCGCCCCCTCCTCCACATAACGCTGATCCCTGCGCCCCCTCCTCCACATAACGCTGATCCCTGCGCCCCCTCCTCCACATAACGCTGATCCCTGCGCCCCCTCCTCCACATAACGCTGATCCCTGCGCCCCCTCCTCCACATAACGCTGATCCCTGCGCCCCCTCCTCCACATAACGCTGATCCCTGCCCCCCAATAACACTGATCCCTGCCCCCCTCCTCCACATAATGCTGATCCCTGCCCCTCCAATAACACTGATCCCTGCCCCCCCAATAACACTGATCCCTGCCCCCCCCCTCCACATAATGCTGATCTCTGCCCCCCAATAACACTGATCTCTGCGCCCCCTCCTCCACATAATGCTGATCCCTGCCCCCCCAATAACACTGATCCCTGCCCCCCCAATAACACTGATCCCTGCCCCCCAATAACACTGATCCCTGCGCCCCCTCCTCCACATAACGCTGATCCCTGCCCCCCCAATAACACTGATCCCTGACCCCCAATAACACTGATCCTGCCCTCCCCCCCCCTCCTCCACATAATGCTGATCCCTGCCCCCCCAATAACACTGATCCCTGCCCCTCCTCCACATAATGCTGATCCCTGCCCCCCCAATAACACTGATCCCTGCCCCCCAATAACACTGATCCCTGCCCCCCCAATAACACTGATCCCTGCGCCCCCCCAATAACACTGATCCCTGCCCCCCAATAACACTGATCCCTGCGCCCCCTCCTCCACATAACGCTGATCCCTGCGCCCCCTCCTCCACATAACGCTGATCCCTGCGCCCCTCCTCCACATAACGCTGATCCCTGCGCCCCCTCCTCCACATAACGCTGATCCCTGCGCCCCCTCCTCCACATAACGCTGATCCCTGCGCCCCCTCCTCCACATAACGCTGATCCCTGCGCCCCCTCCTCCACATAACGCTGATCCCTGCGCCCCCCCAATAACGCTGATCCCTGCGCCCCCTCCTCCACATAACACTGATCTCTGCTCCCCCTCCTCCACATAACGCTGATCCCTGCGCCCCCTCCTCCACATAACGCTGATCCCTGACCCCCCAATAACACTGATCCCTGCGCCCCCTCCTCCACATAACGCTGATCCCTGCGCCCCCCCAATAACACTGATCCCTTGCGCCCCCTCCTCCACATAATGCTGATCCCTGCGCCCCTCCTCCACATAATGCTGATCCCTTGCCCTTTCCCCCCCCCCCCCCGATAACGCTGATCCCTGCCCTTTCCCCCCCCCGATAACACTGATCTCTGCCCCCCCTCCTCCCCATAATGCTGATCTCTGCCCCCCAATAACACTGATCTCTGCCCCCCAATAACACTGATCTCTGCGCCCCCTCCTCCACAATAATGCTGATCCCTGCCCCCCAATAACACTGATCCCTGCCCCCCAATAACACTGATCTCTGCCCCCCTAATAACACTGATCCCTGCCCCCCAATAACACTGATCCCGGCGCCCCCCCAATAACACTGATCCCTGCCCCCAATAACACTGATCCCGGCCCCCCAATAACACTGTCCTCCCTGCCCCCCCAATAACACTGATCCCTGCCCCCCAATAACACTGATCCTGCCCCCCCAATAACATGATCCCTGCCCCCCCAATAACATGATCCCTGCTCCCCCCCAATAACATGATCCCTGCCCCCAAATAACACTGATCCCTGCGCCCCCCCAATAACACTGATCCCTGCGCCCCCCCAATAATGCTGATCCATGCCCCCCCTCCTCCACATAACACTGATCCCTGCCCCCCCCAATAACACTGATCCCTGCCCCCCCAATTAACACTGATCCCTGCCCCCCCCAATAACACTGATCCCTGCGCCCCCCTCCTCCACATAATGCTGATCCTGCCCCCCCTCCTCCACATAACACTGATCCCTGCCCCCCAATAACACTGATCCCTGCGCCCCCTCCTCCACATAACGCGATATCTCTGCCCCCCCAATAACGCTGATCCCTGCCCCCCCCCAATAACACTGATCTCTGCCCCCCCTTCTCCACATAACGTGATCCCTGCGCCCCCTCCCCAATAACGCTGATCCCCTGCCCCCCCTTCTCCACATAACACTGATCCCTGCACCCCCTCCTCCACATAACGCTGATCCCTGCCCCCCAATAACACTGATCCCTGCCCCCCAATAACACTGATCCCTGCCCCCCCCAATAACACTGATCCCTGCCCCCCCAATAACACTGATCCCTGCGCCCCCTCCTCCACATAATGCTGATCCCTGCCCCCCCAATAACACTGATCCCTGCCCCCCCAATAACACTGATCCCTGCCCCCCCCCTCCTCCACATAACGCTGATCCCTGCCCCTCCTCCAACATAACACTGATCCCTGCCCACCCCCAATAAACGCTGATCCCTGCCCCCCCAATAACACTGATCTCTGCCCCCTCCTCCACATAACACTGATCCCTGCCCCCCCAATAACGCTGATCCCTGCCCCCCAAATAACACTGATCCCTGCGCCCCCTCCTCCACATAACACTGGATCCCTGCGCCCCCCCTCCTCCACATAACGCTGATCCCTGCCCCCCCAATACGCTGATCCCTGCGCCCCTCCTCCACATAATGCTGATCCCTGCCCCCCAATAACACTGATCCCTGCCCCCCCCAATAACACTGATCCCGCGCCCCCCCAATAACACTGATCTCTGCCCCCCCAATAACACTGATCCCTGCGCCCCCCCAATAACACTGATCCCTGCCCCCCCCAATAACACTGATCCCTGCGCCCCCCCAATAACACTGATCCCTGCCCCCCCAATAACACTGATCCCTGCCCCCCCAATAACACTGATCCCTGCCCCCCCAATAACACTGATCCCTGCCCCCCCCTGCTCCACATAAACGCTGATCCCTGCCCCTCCTCCATATAAACACTGATCCCTGCCCCCCCAATAACGCTGATCCCTTGCGCCCCTCCTCCACATAATGCTGATCCCTGCCCCCCAATAACACTGATCCCTGCCCCCCCCAATAACACTGATCCCTGCGCCCCCCCAATAACACTGATCCCTGCCCCCCAATACACTGATCCCTGCTCCCCCTCCTCCACATAATGCTGATCCCTGCCCCCCCCAATAAAACACTGATCCCTGCCCCCCCTCCTCCACATAATGCTGATCCCTGCCCCCCCCAATAACACGATCCCGGCGCCCCCCAATAACACTGATCCCTGCCCCCCCAATAACACTGATCCCTGCGCCTCCCCCAAATAACACTGATCCCCTGAGCCCCTCCCTCCACATAACGCTGATCCCTGCGCCCCCAATAACACTGATCCCTGCGCCCCCAATAACACTGATCCCTGCGCCCCCTCCTCCACATAACGCTGATCCCTGCGCCCCCTCCTCCACATAACGCTGATCCCTGCGCCCCCCCAATAACACTGATCCCTGCGCCCCCAATAACACTGATCCCTGCCCCCCCCAATAACACTGATCCCTGCCCCTCCTCCACATAACACTGATCACTGCCCCCCCAATTAACACTGATCCCTGCGCCCCCCCAATAACACTGATCCCTGCCCCTCCTCCACATATACACTGATCCCTGCCCCTCCTCCACATAACACTGGATCCCTGCCCCTCCTCCAACATAACACTGATCCCTGCCCCCCCAATAAACACTGATCCCTGCCCCTCCTCCACATAACACTGATCCCTGCCCCCCCAATAACGCTGATCCCTGCCCCCCCCTTCTCCACATAACGCTGAGCCTGCCCCCCAATAACACTGATCCCTGCCCCCCCCCCCTCCTCCACATAACACTGATCCCTGCCCCCCAATAACACTGATCTCTGCCCCTCCTCCACATAACACTGATCCCTGCCCCCCAATAACGCTGATCCCTGCCCCCCAATAACACTGATCCCTGCGCCCCCTCCTCCACATAACGCTGATCTCTGCCCCCCCAATAACACTGATCCCTGACCCCCCCAATAACACTGATCCCTGCGCCCCCTCCTCCACATAATGCTGATCCCTGCGCCCCCCAATAACACTGATCCCTGCGCCCCCTCCTCCACATAATGCTGATCCCCTGCCCCCCCAATAACGCTGATCCCTGCCCCCCCAATACACTGATCCCTGCCCCCCCAATAACACTGATCCCTGCTCCCCCTCCTCCACATAACGCTGATTCCCTGCGCCCCCCTCCTCCACATAACGCTGATCCCTGCGCCCCCCCAATAACACTGATCCCTGCGCACCCTCCTCCACATAACACTGATCCCTGCGCCCCCTCCTCCACATAACACTGATCCCTGCGCCCCCAATAACACTGATCCCTGCCCCCCCTCCTCCACATAACACTGATCCCTGCCCCCCCAATAACACTGATCCCTGCCCCCCCAATAACACTGATCCCTGCCCCCCCAATAACACTGATCCCTGCCCCCCCAATAACACTGATCCCTGCGCCCCCCCCAATAACACTGATCCCTGCCCCCCCCTCCTCCACATAACACTGATCCCTTCCCCCCCCCAATAACGCTGATTCCCTGCCCCCCCTCCTCCACATAACGCTGATCCCTGCGCCCCCCTCCTCCACATAACGCTGATCCCTGCGCCCCCTCCTCCACATAACACTGATCCTGCCCCCAATAACACTGATCCCTGCCCCCCCCAATAACACTGATCCCTGCCCCCTCCCTCCTCCACATAACACTGATCCCTGCCCCCCCCAATAACACTGATCCCTGCCCCCCCCAATAATGCTGATCCCTGCCCCCCCTCCTCCACATAACGCTGATCCCTGCGCCCCCTCCACATAACACTGATCTCTGCCCCCCCCAATAACACTGATCCCTGCCCCCCCCAAATAACACTGATCCCTGCCCCCCCTCCTCCACATAACGCTGATCCCTGCGCCCCCTCCACATAACACTGATCCCTGCGCCCCCAATAACACTGATCCCTGCCCCCCCCAATAACACTGATCCCTGCCCCCCCCCTCCTCCACATAACACTGATCCCTGCGCCCCCTCCTCCACATAACGCTGATCCCTGCGCCCCCTCCACATAACACTGATCTCTGCCCCCCCAATAACACTGATCCCTGCCCCCCCAATACACTGATCCCTGCCCCCCCAATAACACTGATCCCTGCCCCCCAATAACACTGATCCTGCGCCCCTCCTCCACATAATGCTGATCCCTGCCCCCCCAATAACACTGATCCCTGCGCCCCCCCAATAACACTGATCTCTGCCCCCCCAATAACACTGATCCCTGCCCCCCCAATAACACTGATCCCTGCGCCCCCAATAACGCTGATCCCTGCGCCCCCCCAATAACACTGATCCCTGCCCCCCCAATAACGCTGCGCCCCCTCCTCCACATAACGCTGATCCCTGCGCCTCCTCCTCCACATAACGCTGATACCCTGCGCCCCCTCCTCCACATAAACGCTGATCCCTGCGCCCCCCCAATAACACTGATCCCTGCGCCCCCCCAATAACACTGATCCCTGCGCCCCCTCCTCCACATAACGCTGATTCCCTGCGCCCCCCCAATAACACTGATCCCTGCGCCCCCCCAATAACACTGATCCCTGCGCCCCCTCCTCACATAACGCTGATCCCTGCGCCCCCCCCAATAACACTGATCCCTGCGCCCCCAATAACACTGATCCCTGAGCCCCCTCCTCCACATAACACTGATCTCTGCCCCCCAATAACACTGATCCTGCCCCCCCAATTAACACTGATCCCTGCCCCCCCCTCCTCCACATAACACTGATCCCTGCCCCCCAATAACACTGATCCCTGACCCCCCCAATAACACTGATCCCTGCCCCCCCAATAACACTGATCCCTGAGCCCCTCCAATAACACTGATCCCTGCCCCCCAATAACACTGATCCCTGCCCCCCAATAACACTGATCCCTGCCCCCCCTCCTCCACATAACAGTGATCCCTTGCCCCCCAATAACACTGATCTCTGCGCCCCCAATAACACTGATCCCTGCCCCCCCAATAACACTGATCCCTGCCCCCCCTCCTCCACATAACGCTGATCCCTGCGCCCCCTCCTCCACATAACGCTGATCCCTGCCCCCCAATAACACTGATCCCTGCCCCCCCAATAACACTGATCCCTGCCCCCCCTCCTCCACATAATGCTGATCCCTGCCCCCCCAATAACACTGATCCCTGGCGCCCCCCCCTCCTCCACATAACCACTGATCCCTGCGCCCCCCAATAACACTGATCCCTGCCCCCCCCCTCCTCCACATAAACACTGATCCCTGCCCCCCAATAACACTGATCCCTGCGCCCCCTCCTCCACATAACGCTGATCCCTGCGCCCCTCCTCCACATAACGCTGATCCCCTGCCCTTTCTCCCCCCTCCGATAACGCTGATCCCTGCCCTTTCCCCCCCCCCCGATAACACTGATCTCTGCCCCCCCCAATAAACACTGATCTCTGCCCCCCCAATAACACTGATCCCTGCGCCCCCCCTGATAACGCTGATCTGCCCCCGCAGGGTCTTGCTGTGGCGTTCGGTATCTGCTCCGCTCAGCACTTGGATGACACTTTAGATAAGATGTCGGAGTTCCTTAAATCTGACGTCAATGAAGAAGAACACGGGAATCTTCAACCTCTTTAAGGTGCGTGTGAAGGTGTGTATTGGTACCCCTCCCACCCTTGGCGTTGTGCGTACAGCGGCCCCGCGGGAGGGGGGGGGGGGTTTGGTCAGGAAGGAGCTGGCTGTTAGTTGTTAGAACACCGCAGAGATTAGACCTTGAAGACTTTGTAGTGAATGACCCCCTCAGTCTGGACAGGCGGCTTCCCTCGGGAGGTGGTCACTTGTGGATAAGCAGCAGGTCCTAGCCCGGCTCTCAGGATCAGCACAATGCTCTGGATAGTGGGATATATCATGGGGGTGTATAGCGGGGTGTATGATGGGGGTATATAGCGGGGTGTATGATGGGGGGTGTATAGCGGGGTGTATGATGGGGGTGTATAGCGGGGTGTATGATGGGGGTGTATAGCGGGGTGTATGATGGGGGTGTATAGCGGGGTGTAGGATGGGGGTGTATAGCGGGGTGTATGATGGGGATGTATAGCTGGGTGTATAGCGGGGTGTTTGATGGGGATGTATGATGGGGGTGTATAGCGAGGTGTATGATGGGGGTGTATAGCGGGGTGTATGATGGGGATGTATAGCGGGTGTATGATGGGGATGTATAGCTGGGTGTATAGCGGGGTGTTTGATGGGGATGTATGATGGGGGTGTATAGCGAGGTGTATGATGGGGGTGTATAGCGGGGTGTATGATGGGGATGTATAGCGGGGTGTATGATAAGGGTATATAGCGGAGTGTCTAGCGGGGTGTATGATGGGGGTATAGCGGGGTGTATGATGGGGGTATATAGCGGGGTGTATGATGGGGGTGTATAGCGGGGTGTATGATGGGGGTGTATAGCGGGGTGTATGATGGGGGTGTATGATGGGGGTGTATAGCGGGGTGTATAATGGGGGTGTATAGCGGGGTGTATGATGGGGGTGTATAGCGGGGTGTATGATGGGGTGTATAGCGGGGTGTATGATGGGGGTGTATAGCGGGGTGTATAATGGGGGTGTATAGCGGGGTGTATGATGGGGTGTATAGCGGGGTGTATGATGAGGAGCCTCCCCTCTCTCTCGGGGTGTTGGGGTGCACTGTGTCTGGTGTAGTAGTTGGCGCGGGGGGTCGGCCATGTACTCGCTGGCGCTCTGCTTCTTCCCGGCGGGGGTGACGCTCCATGTGGGAATGTTAATTTGATCTTCAGACCTCGCAGTAATGGACATAGCAGACCCCGGTGTTATTTGTGATGCTGGAAAACATGGCCGCTGCTTCCTCTCCCAGGAATTGGACCTGTGTGGGGAGGGGTCCGCAGCGGAGGCCGGTGGCGTAGGAACATCTCCACTACTCCTGTCTGAGGATCTGCAAACTGCAGGGGAGCGGTCACAGTGTGTCAGCGAAGCTTCCTCTCCTCCTACCTGAAAGAGCGTCCACAGGGGCCGCCACCCCCCCCACCGAGGCTGTATATATATATATATATATATACACACCACCATACATCCTCAGTCCCAGGGAAGAGGACACTATATAGCACTCATCACTCCTGGGGAAGAGGACACTATATATCACACATCACTCCTGGGGACAGGACACTATATATCACACATCACTCCCGGGGACAGGACACTATATATCCCACATCACTCCCGGGGGACAGGACACTATATATCACACATCACTCCGGGGGACAGGACACTATATATCACACATCACTCCCGGGGACAATATATATCACACATCACGCCCGGGGACACTATATATCACACAATCACTCCTGGGGACACTATATATCACACATCACTCCCGGGGGACAGGACACTATATATCACACAATCACTCCCGGGGGACAGGACCTATATATCACACATCACTCCCGGGGGAGCAGGACACTATATATCACACATCACTCCTGGGGACAGGAACACTATATATCACACATCACTCCTGGGGACAGGACACTATATATCACACATCACTCCCAGGGACACTATATATCAAACATACATCCCGGGGACACTATATATCACACATCACTCCTGGGGACAGGACACTATATATCACTCATCACTCCCGGGGACCATTATATATCACCACATCACTCCCGGGGACACTATATATCACACATCACTCCCGGGGACAGGACACTATATATCACACAATCACTCCCGGGGGACAGGACACTATATATCACACATCACTCCCGGGACACTATATATCACTCATCACTCCCGGGGACAGGACACTATATATCACACATCACTCCCGGGGACAGGACACTATATATCACACATCACTCCCGGGGACACTATATATCACACATCAACTCCCGGGGACACTATATATCACACATCACTCCCGGGGACAGGACACTATATATCACACATCACTCCCGGGGACAGGACACTATATATCCACACATCACTCCCGGGGACACTATATATCACACATCACTCCCGGGACACTATATATCACACATCACTCCCGGGGGACAGGACACTATATATCACTCATCACTCCCGGGGACAGGACACTATATATCACACATCACTCCCGGGGACACTATATATCACTCATCACTCCCGGGGACACTATATATCACACATCACTCCCGGGGACAGGACACTCTATATCACTCATCACTCCCGGGGACACTATATTATCACACATCACTCCCGGGACAGGACACTATATATCACACATCCACTCCCGGGGACACTATATAATCACACATCACTCCCGGGGACAGGACACTATATATCACACATCACTCCCGGGGACAGGACACTATATATCACACATCCACTCCCGGGGACAGGACACTATATATCACACATCACTCCCGGGGACACTATATATCACACATCACTCCCGGGGACAGGACACTATATATCACACATCACTCCCGGGGGACAGGACACTATATATCACACATCACTCCCCGGGGACAGGACACTATATATCACACATCACTCCCGGGACAGGACACTATATATCACACATCACTCCCGGGGACAGGACACTATATATCACTCATCACTCCCGGGGACACTATATATCACACATCACTCCCGGGGGACAGGACACTATATATCACCACATCACTCCCGGGGGACACTATATATCACACATCACTCCCGGGGGACAGGACACTATATATCACACATCACTCCGGGACACTATATATCACACATCACTCCCGGGGACAGGACACTATATATCACACATCACTCCCGGGGGACACTATATAATCACACATCACTCCCGGGACCACTATATATCACACATCACTCCTGGGGACACTATATATCACACATCACTCCCGGGGACAGGACACTATATCTCACACATCACTCCCGGGGACAGGACACTATATATCACACATCACTCCCGGGGACCACTATATATCACACATCACTCCAGGGACAGGACACTATATATCACACATCACTCCCGGGGACAGGACACTATATATCACACATCACTCCCGGGGACAGGACAACTATATATCACAACATCCACCTCCCGGGACAGGACACTATATATCACACATCACTCCCGGGGACACTATATATCACACATCACTCCCGGGGACAGGACACTATATATCACACATCACTCCGGGGACACTATATATCACACATCACTCCCGGGGGACAGGACACTATATATCACACATCACTCCCGGGGGACAGGACACTATATCACACATCACTCCCGGGGGACACTATATATCACACATCACTCCCTGGGACAGGACACTATATATCACACATCACTCCCGGGGACACTATATATCACACATCACTCCCGGGGACAGGACACTATATATCACACATCACTCCCGGGGACAGGACACTATATATCACACATCACTCCCGGGGGACAGGACACTATATATCACACATCACTCCCGGGGACAGGACACTATATATCACACATCACTCCCGGGGACAGGACACTATATATCACACATCACTCCCGGGGACAGGACACTATATATCACACATCACTCCCAGGGGACAGGACACTATATATCACACATCACTCCCGGGGGACAGGACACTATATATCACACATCACTCCCGGGGACACTATATATCACACATCACTCCCCGGGGACACCTATATATTCACACATCACTCCCGGGGACAGGGACACTATATATCACACATCACTCCCGGGGACAGGACACTATTATATCACACATCACTCCCGGGGGACACTATATATCACACATCACTCCCCGGGGGACAGGACACTATATATCACACATCACTCCCGGGGACACTATATATCACACATCACTCCCGGGGGACAGGACACTATATATCACACATCACTCTCATGGGGACACTATATATCACACATCACTCCCGGGGACAGGACACTATATATCACACATCACTCCCGGGGGACAGGACACTATATATCACACATCACTCCCGGGGGACAGGACACTAAATATCACACATCACTCCAGGGGGACAGGACACTATATATCACAACATCACTTCCCGGGGACACTATATATCACACATCACTCCCGGGGACACTATATCTACACATCACTCCCGGGGACACTATATATCACACATACACTCCCGGGGACACGATATATCACACATCACTCCTGGGGACAGACACTATATATCACACATCACTCCCGGGACAGGACACTATATATCACACATCACTCCCGGGGGAAACTATATATCACACATCACTCCCGGGGGACACTATATATCACACATCAGCCTGGGACAGGACACTATATATCACACATCACTCCCGGGGACACTATATATCACACATCACTCCTGGGGACAGGACACTATATATCACACATCACTCCCGGGGACAGGACACTATATATCACACATCACTCCCGGGGGACACTATATATCACACATCACTCCCGGGGACACTATATATCACACATCACTCCCGGGGACACTATATATCACACATCACTCCCGGGGACAGGACACTATATATCACACATCACTCCCGGGGACACTATATATCACACATCACTCCCGGGGACACTATATATCACACATCACTCCCGGGGACAGGACACTATATATCACACATCACTCCCGGGGACAGGACACTATATATCACACAGCACTCCCGGGGACACTATATATCACACATCACTCCCGGGGACACTATATATCACACATCACTCCTGGGGACAGGACACTATATATCACACATCACTCCCGGGGACACTATATAATCACACATCACTCCCGGGGGACACTATATATCACACATCACTCCTGGGGACAGGACACTATATATCACACATCACTCCCGGGGACACTATATATCACACATCACTCCCGGGGGACAGGACACTATATATCACACATCACTCCCGGGGAAGAGGACACTATATATCACACATCACTCCCGGGGGACAGGACACTATATATCACACATCACCCGGGGGACACTATATATCACACATCACTCCCGGGGGACAGGACACTATATATCACACATCACTCCCGGGGGACAGGACACTATATATCACACATCACTCCCGGGGACACTATATATCACACATCACTCCCGGGGACAGGACACTATATATCACACATCACTCCCGGGGACACTATATATCACACATCACTCCCGGGGGACACTATATATCACACATCACTCCCGGGGGACACTATATATCACACATCACTCCTGGGGACAGGACACTATATATCACACATCACTCCCGGGGGACAGGACACTATATATCACACATCACTCCTGGGGACAGGACACTATATATCACACATCACTCCCGGGGGACAGGACACTATATATCACACATCACTCCTGGGGACAGGACACTATATATCACACATCACTCCCGGGGACAGGACACTATATATCACACATCACTCCCGGGGGACAGGACACTATATATCACACATCACTCCTGGGGACAGGACACTATATATCACACATCACTCCCGGGGGACAGGACACTATATATCACACATCACTCCCGGGGGACAGGACACTATATATCACACATCACTCCGGGGACAGGACACTATATATCACACTTGTCACTGGCAGTATACAGGTGCGGGGGGTGTATATACACTATATTGGGATATATATATATATAATATTCGGGAGATCACGGCTGGAGATTATAGCCTTTGCTCTGATCTCGTTTTAGGACCGAGTAGACGGTGACCTGGAGAAGATAAAGAGCGCGCTGATCCTGTGTTACGGTTATGTGGCCGTCTACGCCCCCACCGAGCTGCTGCTCCCGCGGATAGAGGCTGAGATTCTGCGCAATGTCTTCCTGTACTTCCACACCAAGGTGAGTCTACAGCGTCAGCCTCCCCTGTACCACATGTGTGCCGGCCTCCATCCTCCCCCCACACGTGTGCTGGCCACCATCCTCCCCCTGTTACCAGTGTACCTGCCTCTATCATCCCCCTACACATGTGTGCCGGCCTCCATCCTTCCCCGATACCGGTGTGCCGGCCTCCTTCCTCCCCCTATACATCTGTACCGGCCTCCATCCTCCCCCTACACGTGTGCCGGCCTCCATCCTCCCCTTATACATGTGTGCTTGCCTCCATCCTCCAACTATACATCTGTACCGGCCTCTATCATCCCCCTACACATGTGTGCCGGCCTCCATCCTCCCCCAGTACTAGTGTGCCGGCCTCCATCCTCCCCCTATGCTTCTCCCCTGCCCCCTGGGCGCCGGCCTCTCCCCTGCCCCCTGGGCGCCGGCCTCTCCCCTGCCCGCTGGGCGCCGGCCTCTCCCCTGCCCGCTGGGCGCCGGCCTCTCCCCTGCCCGCTGGGCGCTGGCCTCTCCCCTGCCCGCTGCGCTCCAGCCTCGGGGTAATTTCTGTTCTCCTGGTTTCCTCCTCAGGTTCTGGGGATAAAGGTTGAGCCTAAGGTACAGTGTGCTGCCCTGATGCTTCCTGTCCTCTGCTGCCTGCATGCCTGCCGGGGGGTCCGCAGATCATACCCCACACTACTGCCCCCCCAGGGATGGGGTCATTTTATGTTATACCCCACACTACTACCCCCCGGGGCATGGGGGTTCCCAGATCATACCCCACACTACTGCCCCCCAGGGATGGGGTCATTTTATGTTATACCCCCGTAACGCTGATCTCCTGGTATGGGGCAGTATAATATACCCCCGTAACGCTGATCTCCTGGTATGGGGCAGTATATTATACCCTGTAACGCTGATCTCCTGAGTTGGGGCAGTATATTATACCCTGTAACGCTGATCTCCTGGGATGGGGGTGATATATTATATCCCGTAACGCTGATCTCCTGGGATGGGGCGGTATATTATATCCTGTAACGCTGATCTCCTGGGATGGGGCGGTATATTATACCCTGTTACGCTGATCTCCTGGTATGGGGCGGTATATTATATCCTGTAACGCTGATCTCCTGGGTTGGGGCAGTATATTATACCTGTAACGCTGATCTCCTGGGATGGGGCGGTATATTATATCCTGTAACGCTGATCTCCTGAGATGGGGCGGTATATTATACCCTGTAACGCTGATCTCCTGGGATGGGGCGGTATTTTATACCCTGTAACGCTGATCTCCTGGGATGGGGCGGTATTTTATACCCTGTTACGCTGATCTCCTGGTATGGGGCGGTATATTATACCTGTAACACTGATCTTCTGGGATGGGGCGGTATATTATATCCCGTAACGCTGATCTCCTGGGTTGGGGCAGTATTTTATATCCGTAACGCTGATCTCCTGGGATAGGGCGGTATATTATACCCTGTAACGCTGATCTCCTGGGATGGGGCGGTATATTATATCCCGTAACGCTGATCTCCTGGGATGGGGCGGTATATTATATCCTGTAACGCTGATCTCCTGGGATGGGGCGGTATTATATCTTGTAACGCTGATCTCCTGGGATGGGGCGGTATATTATACCCTGTAACGCTGATCTCCTGGGATGGGGCGGTATATTATACCCTCTAACGCTGATCTCCTGGGATGGGGCGGTATATTATATCCTGTAACGCTGATCTTCTGGGATGGGGCGGTAGATTATATCCCGTAATGCTGATCTCCTGGGATGGGGCGGTATATTATACCCTGTAACGCTGATCTCCTGGGATGGGGCGGTATATTATATCCCGTAACACTGATCTTCTGGGATGGGGCGGGAGATTATATCCCGTAATGCTGATCTCCTGGTATGGGGGGCGGTATATTATATCCTGTAACGCTGATCTCCTGGGATGGGGCGGTATATTATATCCTGTAACACTGATCTTCTGGGATGGGACGGTATATATATTCCCGTAACGCTGATCTCCTGGGATGGGGCGGTATTTTATACCCTGTTACGCTGATCTCCTGGTATGGGGCGGTATATTATATCCTGTAACGCTGATCTCCTGGGTTGGGGCAGTATATTTATCCCGTAACGCTGATCTCCTGGGATAGGGCGGTATTTATATCCCGTAACGCTGATCTCCTGGGATGGGGCGGTATATTATATCCTGTAACGCTGATCTCCTGGGATGGGGCGGTATATTATATCCCGTAACGCTGATCTCCTGGGATGGGGCGGTATATTATATCCCGTAACGCTGATCTCCTGGGATGGGGCGGTATATTATATCCCGTAACGCTGATCTCCTGGGATGGGGCCGTATATTATATCCCGTAACGCTGATCTCCTGGGATGGGGCAGTATATTATATCCTGTAACGCTGATCTCCTGGGATGGGGCGGTATATTATATCCCGTAACGCTGATCTCCTGGGATGGGGCGGTATATTATACCCTGTAACGCTGATCTCCTGGGATGGGGCAGTATATTATATCCTGTAACGCTGATCTCCTGGGATGGGGCGGTATATTATATCCTGTAACGCTGATCTCCTGGGATGGGGCAGTATATTATATCCCGTAACGCTGATCTCCTGGGATGGGGCCGTATATTATATCCCGTAACGCTGATCTCCTGGGATGGGGCGGTATATAATATCCTGTAACGCTGATCTCCTGGGATGGGGCCGTATATTATACCCGTAACGCTGATCTCCTGGGATGGGGCGGTATATTATACCCTGTAACGCTGATCTCCTGGGATGGGGCAGTATATTATATCCCGTAACGCTGATCTCCTGGGATGGGGCAGTATATTATATCCTGTAACGCTGATCTCCTGGGATGGGGCGGTAGATTATATCCCGTAACGCTGATCTCCTGGGATGGGGCGGTATATTATACCCTGTAACGCTGATCTCCTGGGATGGGGCGGTATATTATATCCCGTAACGCTGATCTCCTGGGATGGGGCGGTATATTATACCCTGTAACACTGATCTTCTGGGATGGGACGGTATTTTATATCCCGTAACGCTGATCTCCTGGGATGGGGCGGTATATTATATCCCGTAACGCTGATCTCCTGGGATGGGGCCGTATATTATATCCTGTAACGCTGATCTCCGGGGATGTGGCGGTATATTATACCCTGTAACGCTGATCTCCTGGGATGGGGCGGTATATTATATCCCGTAACGCTGATCTCCTGGGATGGGGCAGTATATTATATCCCGTAACGCTGATCTCCTGTCACTAACTCTCATGCTGTATAACTAACATGGTGAGTGGCGGGCTTCATGATTCGCTATATGTGCTGCTTCTCAGCCTGAGAACACCGGACGCCATTACCTGAGAGAGACGATGACCTGCACAGGTGATGTATGACCATGTGACCTTAGGGACACCTGGGGGGGGGGGGGGGGGCGGCACCTGTAGCGGGTAGTGTACTATCAGAGGCCCCAGTGGCCGCTGTGACATCATCGTCTCATGTCTGATGATTCATGCAGTGAGGTCAGAGAGCTGCAGTCTGTGCAGTCACCACCGGGGGCAGAGTCTGTAGGTAACTAGATATCAGTCCTGGAGGGACCTGGCAATAGCGATGGCGGGGGTGTATATAGGGAGAGATGGCGGGGGTATATATAGGGGAGAGATGGCGGGGGTGTATATAGGGGAGAGATGGCGGGGGTGTATATAGGGGAGAGATGGCGGGGGTGTATATAGGGGAGAGATGGCGGGGGGGTGTATATAGGGGAGAGATGGCGGGGGTGTATATAGGGGAGAGATGGCGGGGGTGTATATAGGGGAGAGATGGCGGGGGGTGTATATAGGGGAGAGATGGCGGGGGGTGTATATAGGGGAGAGATGGCGGGGGGTGTAATAGGGGAGAGATGGCGGGGGGTGTATATAGGGGAGAGATGGCGGGGGTGTATATAGGGGAGAGATGGCGGGGGGGTGTATATAGGGGAGAGATGGCTGGTTTGTAGTGTTGGTATCTATCTCCTATCTATCTCCTATCTATTCCTATCTATCTATCTATCTATCTATCTCCTATCTATCTATCTCCTATCTATCTATCTATCTATCTCCTATCCCTATAATCTCTATCTATCTATACTCCTATCTATATATCTCTCTATCTATCTATCTCCTATCTATCTCCTATCTATCTCCTATCTATCTATCTATTCTATCTATCTCCTATCTATCTCCTATCTATCTATCTCCTATCTATCTATCTCCTATCTATCTATCTATCTATCTATCTATATCTCCTATCTATCTATCTCCTATCTATCTATCTCTATCTATCTATCTATATCTATCTATCTATCTATCTATCTATCTATCTATCTATCTCTATCTATCTATCTCCTATCTATCTATCTCCTATCTATCTATCTATCTACTATCTATCTATCTATCTATCTCCTATCTATCTATCTATCTATCTATCTATCTATCTATCTATCTATCTATCTATCTATCTCCTATCTATCCTATCTATCTATCTATCTATCTATCTATCTATCTATCTATCTATCTCCTATCTATCTATCTGTCTATCTCCTATCTATCTATCTCCTATCTATCTATCCCTATCTATCTATCTCTATCTATCTATCTCCTATCTATCTATCTCCTATC
>NW_027210503.1:0-67994 GCF_027789765.1 Dendropsophus ebraccatus
AGAAATTAGTGGAGGAACAAGGGAAGCATTGCCATGGCAGGACCAAGGTATTGGTAAGGTAAGTATAGTACCTGTCACATTGAAAATACAGTCCAATCTGTGGAAATCATGTTACAAAGCAAGAAGAGCTGTGCAGTAAGTAAGACATATCATTTTGTAGGAAAACTTTAAAGATAATTTGTCATTTAATCATGTAAACCTCTGCCTTCTCCAGAGAGTCAATGATGTACTGAAGGTAAAATCAAGGCTTCCCTCTTATCTCTTACCACCCATAAAGTTTGATCTAGCTCCATATGTTTTCTTTTTGTTCATTAAGTTGCAGATCCAGTACATTGATAACCAACCTCCACATGCCAGCTATAGCGCTGTGCTGGGAATCATGCCCCAGTACAGTGCAGCCTGTTGCATCTAGTGCATTTTCTCTAGCACTACAGTTGAGTAGTAAAATATTTGAGTCCTTGTTGCTCGAGTCAAGCATTTTTTCAATGCTTTAATGCTAAACCAGTGGGATACTTAAGCATTTTACCAGGTGTCCACTACTTGAGAACAAAGAGTGCCTTGTTAATATAAGGAATTTCAACTCTTAATGAATGATCATTCAGAATTAAAATGTCCTATTTGTTTGGCTCTTTCATTCCTTTGAACAAAATATACAAAATAAATATAATTAAATTAAGGCAGCATCTGCGTATTCTCACTCATCACTATCCAGCACTAACTATGTCATGCCAGTGTCCTCCATGTCGGCCATCTTATAGACTCACCATAGAGCAGGGCAGCACAACCTGCAGGATGGAAGTAAGATTTTAACTTGAGGCATACAGGGAGTTGCTGTCAGTAAGTGCTGTGAGTACTAATACTGTACACTGAACAATTTTACTATAATAATATTTTTTTCTTTCAAATCACTGGTGCCAGAAAGTGCCAGAGATTTGTAATTTTCTTCTGTAAAAAAAAAATCTCAAGTTTTCCAGTACTTCTCAGCAATTGCATGTCCTGTAGAAAGTGGTGTATTCGTTCCAATCTGGAAAGCAGGGGAGGTTTTCTTTGGGGATTTGCTCCTGCTCTGTGCATGGACAGAGGAGGCAGCAGAGTGCACTATGTCAGACTGAAGAATACACCACTTCCTGCAGGACATGCAGCATCTGATAAGCTGAGATTTTTAATAGAAGTAAATTACTAATCTCTGGAACTTTCTGTCACCAGTTGATTTGAAAGAAAAAAATTTTCGGTGAACAACCCCTTAAGACTGGTGCAAATGAAACATAGAATTCAAATACAAAATCATGGCTAAGAACTCAGTCTTGGCCATAAACCATGAGCCAAGGACTGCGCCAAGGTCAGAACAGGCACGGACATAACATACAGGTCAAGTTTTTCCTGATATGCTTTATGTTTTATATCTTCTACCATTTTTGTAGCCCTTCTTTGGAGCCTTGCTATTTTATCAATATCTGTTTGTCAGTACATGCATTCTCAATTATTTGTTCAACACTAATATATTCCAAAATACTTCTGCTGACTGGAATTTTTTTTTTTATTAACAAACTTAATCCCAACAGTCTGGATATGTTATCAGTATTGTACTTTCACTTCCTTAGCCATAATTTATATAAAAATTCCCCATGCACATTCACATGTAAACTGTGGGTAGCCATGAACCATTCACTGAAACTCTGCAATTAAAATGCAAAGGTCAGATATTCCTGATTGTTATGTATGTATTAAGAAAAAGCAAGCACATATTCCTCCGTTCATTCCACTTCTTCCATAATAATGTATTAACAGTCAACGTGAGAGTCAACGTTTTCAGGTTCCCTCGTTAATAATGGTGGATCTTTTCTCTTAATTCATATTAGAACAAAAGCTTATGTGACAGCTTTTGTTTTCTATGTAGGTAGTCATTATTTTGCCTCCTGAAGGGCTCTCAACACAAATACATTGACTATGCTTTCATTTCATACACACACTAATACACAATATCGGTATGCATAAATGTAGATAGTGTACATATGACATTGGTTTAGTACATTAGCAGATAATAGACAGTTCTCTGTGTCTTTGTTGATTTGAGGTAGCATAGATTACAGTGAGCAAATCTGAATTAGGGGTTGTCATAATGGTTATCTCTAACAATTCTTGCAGCCTGTGCCAAACAATGAATGCGTTCATGACACCTACTATGACAATAATATGCCTTTTGTAAATCATTAGAAATAGGGAATTAAGGCTATGTTCCCACAATATCTTTTATTGCCATAATTGCAGTTATTTGTACTCAAACGCCTGTGGGTTGTGGGAACATAGCCTCAATGTACCATGACTAGATCATGAGGACAATTCCCTATTCTTTGTCTGTGCTTACACAAAATAAATACGACAAAAATATGCTGTATGCCGTTAGTGAGTACAGGAGTAAAATGAATAAACATACTCATTATGAATGACCTGTGGTTTTTTTGTTTGTTCTTTCACCTGTTCACACTTTTTTTTTTCCACACAATTCACACTTTTAAAATTATGGCCGTAGTTTGGTATTATTTTATTGTCTGGGAATGTAGCCTTAAGTGAAAATGCTACTGGGAGTAGTTTAGCATCTTTTCTTTGTCTTTTTTACTTGTTGGTTGCAGAGAAGACTCACTTGACCAAAAAGGAGGGGGTGGGGAAGATCTATGCCATGGCAGTGTCTTGTGTTCTGTGGCTTCTCCCTACCACACCAGCCTTGATTGATTACTTTTTTTATGTACCCACCCGAAGAGAGATCTATCAACAAGGGCTGGTGGAGTGGGGAGAAGCTGCCAGGATCCGCCTTAATGGCACGTGGTTTAGGTAGCATAAAAGTCCTCACAGAATCCCTTCAAGCTTGCTTTTATGTGATTTTTTTTTCTGTATCGTTTTTCTCTCCTCTCTCTCTGGCATTTTTTTTGGCTGAGGCATTTTTTCTAAAATGCAGCATGCTGAGGTTTGGTGATTTTTTTTTTCCGGGCGATTTTTTTTGCCCTTCAAAATGCAGCTTTTCTCTCCCATTTTATTCTTTGGAATCCTACTGTTTGTCTCAAAACACACCAAACGCAAAAAAAAAATAAATGAATAAACCAGTCACACCTAAATTTAAAAAAAAACACAGGAAAAACAAACAATCTTTGGCAGCTTTTCTGGTGTTTTGTTGGAGCCACACAAAAGCTGTGTGTCGAGCCACCCTAACAAATACTACAGAAATCAAAAATGTGCCAATGAAAAAAGGCATAAATGGGCATTCATTATGAATGCACCAGGATCATTCTGCTGATAGTTTCTCAGTTTCGTAGTAGCAGGTCTCAGTCTGAGTGTCACATCTTTAACCCAATGCTTGTAGATGTAAAGAAGTCTTTACAGCTAGGATTCATCTAATTTATCCGTTTTATCTGTTCTCCATTCCAGTGCAGGTGTTGGTAGAACTGGAACATATATTGTCCTGGATAGCATGCTGCAGCAAATTAAACAAGAAGGCACTGTAAATATTTTGGATTCTTGAAACATATTCGGAGTCAAAGAAATTATTTAGTGCAAACAGAGGTAACAATGTATTTTGCTAATATTTCAAAACTGTCTGTCCAAATATCTATCATCTGAAAATCCATCTATCCAACTGTGTCATAACTATTACCGATTGGTCTGTCTAATATTTATTTATGCAAGGCTATGTTCACACACCATCAAAAAGACGGTTGTTGTTATTGGACGACGTCATTTAATGGCAAATAATGGCCATTATTTATAACAGTATTAGGCTATGTTCACACAACGTTTTTTTGAACCCCGTTTAAAATTATATCTTTCATTTTGAGTCTAAAATAACAGATGTCATTTAGCAGCCTGGCCTCTGACGGCTGTTGGGACATTATTCTAGTTTGGAAATACTAATTGCCCTTTGGGTGTGGCTTAATTCAAAATCCATTGAGTTTAGTAGTAAAAACGAAGAAAGAACACTGGAAAAAGAAAATCTGCATGTGCAACTAATAAAAAGAACTCCGAAAATATGATCAGGTTCTTATTTTGATGTCCACGTAAAACATCCGTTATTCAATGCATTGCGTGCATTGGACGTCCGTCTTTCCATTGACTTCAGTGCATTGCCATTGCAGTCAGTTAAATCGCGGCAAAAACAGACTTTTTTTAATATCAAAATCGGCCGACTTTTCTCTATTTTTGACGTTATGTGAACATAGCCACATAGTAATACCAGCCATTGTTATAATAATGCATTATTTGTTAAATGATGCCCATTGCAAACGGCCATTACTTTGAGTGTGTTAACACAGCCTAAATCTGCCTTTGGTACCTACTGTATATCTATCAATGTATCTCTCTATCTTGATAGCTATTATTTAGATTTTTATTGCATACCCTTACATTTTTTTTTATTAGATATTACATACATTTTTATACACTTGGGGGGACATTTATTATGCAAAAAATTTTATTTTCCGCGGAAATGGCCAGATGAGAATAAATTTATTCGCAAATGGCCTTTTGCAAATAAATATTTGCATCTGGCCATTTCTGCCCGGTACGCCAGGGGGGCAGGGTGGGATGTGGAGGGGGCGGAATGGAGGGGCGCTGACTCTGGGTCCGCTTAATTCATCAGGAAATTGATCAGGAGCGTAGGTGTTCTCAGCGTACACACTGGTGCGCACAGGACTTATGTAGAGGCAGTGCGCCTCTACATAAATCTCCATACTGTCGGCGCTGCGTGTATAAAGAATAACAAAATTTTAACTGAATAAATTGACAAGATTATTGCAGCCACTTTTTTTTTTTACTTTTCCAACGTAAAATATAATGCAATTATTATTGAAACTAAATCTGAACTAGCAATAAGTATGTTGGGCATATCCTGTTAGAGAAGCTGTTGTCAGCTAACATTATGAACACAATACAACACATTCAACATTTATTGTTTCTTGGATTTTCTGTCCTCTCAAGCTAGGCACATTCTTTGCAAAGTCATTGGGCATGTGAATACTTAGTGTTATTCAAAGAGTGATCTTACATTTATATTACCCACCCAGGAGCAGTACATCTTCATTCACGATGCTCTGGTTGAGGCCATTCTGAGCAGAGAAACAGAAGTAGCAGAGAGTCACATTCATGCATATGTTAATGCTCTCCTAACAACGGGCCCATCTGGAAAAACGAGACTAGAAATGCAGTTCAAGGTAAGTCATGTGCTTTTTAATGAACAAGGTTTGACTCAATAGTTTTTCTCACATTCCTTTATTTTATTTTCAATATTAGTCCCGAGGGTAATTTATAGATGTTCTAATATCATTTGCTGCTTTGGCGTAGCATTCACCTTGAGCTTAGTAAAAAGGCCTAATCATGAATTCAGTATTGGACATTTTACTACATTCTGCAATATTTTATTACTGACAGAGAAATCTGACAAAATGACATGCTGTACATAATAAGAAGCCATTCTTACAGGATGAATGGGAAACAGAAGCACATTCCTTCTTATTTATTAGCAGAATGTACTTGCAAAGAAAAGAAACCTTTAAAAAAAAAGCCTTGCACACTGTAACCTCCAGCAACAAACAATGTACATTACTTGACCAGCTTTAAGAGCATGAGACTAAATCAGTTTAAAAAACATATTTCATGACAAAAAAAATGAAAAAAGGAACCTCTGTTTGCATGAGATCTAGAAATTAATTTAACTAATAATGGATCTGTAATTTGGTGCAAAAATGAGTCGAGGATGGATGATTTTCCACTGTTACTGCTGTAATTGTGCAATAAGAGTAGACATGTGTTTATAATAACATTTTTTTTTTAAGTTTATAAAATAGTTTTTTACTGTTTTTTTCAGTTGCTAAGTGAACCGAACATACTCCAATGTGACTACTCTGCGGCATTAAAGGCACAAAACAGGGATAAAAACAGAACCTCCTCCATTATTCCAGGTATGTGCTGTATGTGGTTTCTAATCCCTTTCATTATATCAGAGACATAGATATCACGACAAACTCCTAAAGGATGATTCCAAAAACTATTTTACTAATAAGAGCCCTATTACACGTGTAATAAAGACAATGATGTTTAGAAATCATTGGCCACCAGCCGTGCATTGCTATGTGTAGAATTGATGTGAAGCATGTGTAAAGTAAAATAATACTTTATATTTACCTCTCCAGGCTCCCTGGTGTCCTTCTAACTTCTCCCCACTGAAGCTGCCGCTGGCGTGTCTAAAGCTATCTGTGCAGGGACATACTGCTCAGCTGAGCGGTCTGTCACTTAAGAGACGCCTTCAGCAGTGCCAGTGGCGGCAGCGGGGAAAAGTTAGAAGGACACTAGGGAACATGGAGTATATACTTTATTATTTATTATATACAGCCAGGGCTGCATGGACATCCCCCTTGCTTCATGATCATGGAGCTATTTAATAGGCTTGGTAAGTCAACACTGATCTAGCAAACCGTCCCTCACTTACAGTAAGGGTGTGTTCACACGTACAAGATTTGCAGCAGATCTGCAGCAGATTTGATGGCGCAGATTTGAATCTGCAGCAGATCCGCAGCAGATCCACAGCAGATTTGGTGGCCCAGAATTGATTTGCTTTGAATCAGCAGCTTCCAATCTGCACCATCAAATATGCTGCAGGCCTGCTGCAGATCCTGTACGTGTGAACCCACCCTAAATGTTGGGCCCTAATACGGCCCTAAAAGTCCTGCCACAGTACATTTGTGCAGTGGTATAAATCAGTAAGTATAATTTAAGATGTTGCTTTTACCGATCTTTATGTACTTTTTATACCTTCTCCTCCCACTTTTTTCTCTTATCTGTAGCTGGCTTGTGGGTGAGGGCAGTACTATACTTGTAAGTTTTGTCTCTAAGTAATAGCCTTCTTCCTCAGAGACTTACAAAAATGAGCTTCTCCTGCGGGTCATAACATGACACAATTCCCTTGTATGACACAATTCCCTCGCAATGTAGCCCCATTGAGGATGCTTCCAGTTTTGGGAAAACCCGCTCACCACCATTTTTACATTACATTTTACACACTGGTTACTGCTTTACAATAGCAATTGATCAGTGTTTTGCCATAACATTGCTATGCCATATCAGTACTATGTCATAGCATTAATCAGTGATCTCTACATAGAGACTGCCTGTGGATGGATCGCCAATCTGACTGTCGGGAGGAAGGTAAGGGACCTCTGGCAGTCAGATAGAACGATCAGAACCCCTGCAGTCACACTGCGGGGGTCCTGATCAGACAGTCACTTCATATCACTGCCGGACCCACTGGTGTACTGGTATGATATGGATCCTTAAGTAACAGGCTCCCATGATGTACCTCATGGGTCTTCAAGGGGTTAAAATATGACCACATTACATGCCTTTATTTTACTGTCTGAACATTTGTGAACAGCCATTGTTTAACGCTACCTACAGCCGGAATTAAAGGGGTAGTGCGGCGGTAAAAAATTATTCACAGAATAACACACATTACAAAGTTATACAACTTTGTAATGTATGTTATGTCTGTGAACGGCCCCCTTCCCCGTGTCCCACCACCCCCACCCGTGTACCCGGAAGTGTAGTGCATTATACATAGCCGCGATTGGCTGAGCACAGTTATGCTCAGCCAATCGCGGCTGAGCAGCTGATGACGCGGCAGAGGGCGGCCGGCACTCGGGAAGATCTGAGGTGTTCGGGCCAGCCGGCCGAAGATGACATTTGGCACAAGATGGCGGAAGCGTGTCGACACGGATCAGGTATGTATAATGCACTACCTTCCGGGTACACGGGTGGGGGTGGTGGGACACGGGGAAGGGGGCCATTCACAGACATAACATACATTACAAAGTTGTATAACTTTGTAATGTGTGTTATTCTGTGAATAATTTTTTACCGCCGCACTACCCTTTAATGGTCATGATCATTAATTCCGGCCATAGGTAGTGTTAAACAACAGCTGTACACGGTACAATTACACAGACCATATAAGTGGTACTAGTGTATGATTATCTTACATAGTGACACTAAAGAAATTTCTTGTTAACTCATTTGTGGTTTTTCACAGTTGAAAGATCAAGAGTAGGCCTTTCTTCAGTGGCTGGAGAAGGAACAGACTATATCAATGCTTCATACATTATGGTAGGTAGTACATTTCTTTTACTAAAGTGTCAATTTGCAATACATTTGTCAACAGCAAATTAAAATCTTGACTCAAATGCCTTTATAACTTTCAAAGTCTAAATTAACAGTATATGTGTGGTAAAGCCAGTTTGCAATATACATCCATTATTATTTTTAGTTATCATGCTATAAAACAAAGCCAAACTTACCAGAAATCCACATCCAGTCTCCTGAAGGCAGATTTTTAGTCCTGTGCTGGTTGAAAAAAGAGACTAAACACATGAAGGCTATGTTTACACAAAGTCATTTTTAAATGTAGAGGAAAAACGTTGTGTGTACATAGATGAAGTCTAACCAGTACAGTTGTGGTGTGCCACCATGGGTGTTACTTGTCTTTACACCCTTCGCAAAAGCCTGTACTTCAAAGTAGTAGTGGTAATGAAGTATTACTTAAGTTTTCCACTAGAAGTCGCTAGTATGTATATTGTATTCTTTAGTATTGCACAGCTGTAGGTAACTAAAGGGTTATTGTTTCTGTGATTTGTGCACCAATGAGAGTGCTTTCTCTAGCTCCTTTCTTCTCCTTTCTTCTATTGCTCCTTTCTTTTCACCAACTCACAGCAAATATTACATATGATGTAAGAATTTGTCACATGGAGAAAGGAAGTGTAGACACACACGTAGACAGTGTCCAGTGTGTAGTCTGAGGTGTGGTACAGAAAAGACGTATATGGGAACGGCCACTCTTTTCTTGAAAGCAGCACATTCACACACTATGCAGTGCTAAGTACTCACAGAGAGGACAAAGTCAGGGATCATCCCAGCCCATGCCGTGAACAAGTCTAAAGGTGCAGGACAATATCCTGAAGAAAAAGGAACTGATCCGGATAGAGCAAAGTTGCTAGAAGCCTACGTACTATATTTCGCAGCTCAAGGTCTTGTTCCAGTCCCTGGCCCCCATTACCCCATTATGGTCCTCTCAGCTAGCACTCTTTCTTTTGGCGCTCATACCCTTTCACCCCACCAGAGGCGTTTGATCAGCATCCTATGTGTAATAGTCAAGATCACACTGTTAGGTTATTGGAAATCGTCTGCTATCCCTCCCCTTACGTAGGTTATTAGCTTAATTAACACCACTTATATATGGTTTAACAGCTCACAGTTTTTTTAAATTGTGACTTGGTTTAAGAGCATTGCTTTGGTTTAAGAGCTCCCTGTACTGCGTGGAAGGGGGAATGGGGGAGGGGCATGGTCTGCATAGCTGGGTCTACAGCACTGTACTCTGACCCTGGAAGTCTCCCTCACCTTCCAAATCATGGCAGATCCACTTCAGGCTGGGGCTTGCATCAGGGGACAGGACTGTGGAGGTAATCTCTTCATAGCTGTACCCCCCTTCTCCCCGGACAGAGAGTGCTGCATGTATGTGCCCACATCTGCCCTGCTCATCCCTTCATGCTCCCTGCAGTCTCTGTCAGCCCTTGTGTTTCCCATCCTCTCCATTACTGTACAGTAACTTATAATATCACATATTCTGCTGTTTTAATGTTTGTTTCATTTGTTTTAGATGTTATTCAGAATAATAAATCATTATTTTTGGGGTGTGGAACCAATTGTCTACATTTCTATGATTTGTTATGGGAAAATTTGCTTTGGTTTAAGATTGGATTTGGATTACAAGCATGGTCCCGGAGCGAATTATGCTCGTAATCCAAAGCACCGCTGTATTAGCATGTGGCAACCTAACCTTCCAATCATTCCAGAACATATGGGAACCTTGGTCTAACTCTCCGCACTGCATTTTCCCTTAACACTACTCATGTCACAATCATTACCAGTCAGTGCCTTGTACATCTTTGTGTTTTACCTGTCGATTCGTTATAGATGCCATCACTATCTTTGTTTTGGTTTATTTTACTAATGTTTGATTGCAGTCATGTTTCAGACTTACCGACACTGTACTTACCTGGTGCATTTGGAGAGCGTTTACCGTTGACTCTTGATAATTCTGTTATACCATCCACACTCACCAATTGTAAATGACTGTTATATGACTGTTGTTTGCCCCATCTACGGGCTAGTTTGTATTGTTTTGTTTGTTAAATATTCATGAAAGAGAAAACTCTAACCACTCTGCTCAACCCAGAAAACAAGGTCTGGGGCTTGTGTCACCCTTATAGGACGGGTGGGCCGACACTGGGGGGGGCAATAGGTAGTGCAAAGACCAAGGAGTCAAAACACGGGGCACAAGTATTCTATCTACTCTCAAGTATTCTACTTATTCTACTTCTAAAGTTCCGGCAGAGCACAGTACTACATTGGGTTGGGACTCCCTCAACATCCTCCTCTCTACTTCTCTGAACCTCTTCTACCTCTCAGCTTGCAACCCAGTCAGAATGGCTGCATTACTCTATAAGCTCTCAGCACAGATCCTGTCACTAAAGTCTGAAGTGTATTGTGAAGACAGACTAAAGTAAAGAAGAAGTTATTTATTTTAACTGGGTTATTTTCTAAGCACCTACACAGCCATTGCATCTTCCTTGGGTCATCTCCCCTCTTTGTGGGTGGCGGTACTAATAGTCCAGGTGGGTCACAGCTCCACTCTGGACCACCGTGATAAGCGCCCAAAGGACCCCCAAACAACCCGGCAGGGTACTGACCACAGGGGAAAGGGTATAGCCAGCCTCACTAAAATGAAAGCAGGTGTGCCATCATACCTGTGTGACCAATAGGCACTGCCGTCACGACAACATAACACCTGGCTTAGCTATTCCCCGACCAACCACTGCTACAGTGGAGTCAAACTTCACCATCTGGCAAGTGACCGGTTGTCCACCACACCGGTGGAGCACCAACCCACAGTCATGGCTCAATGTGTCTGTCAATCACATGACTGCCTTCTTTGTGTCCTGGGAAACATGGGACTTCCTGGGTTTAGACTCTTTAGGGGGAAAAAAAGGTCAGAACCCAGGAAGTGCCATGTTTTCCATGATAATCAAAGAAAAATAATGAATATAAATTGCAAACTTGCTTTATATAACATCTAGGTTTTGAACATTGAACATTTAGGTTTTGAAAGTTATAATAACACTTTAAATATTAATTTTCCTACAGGAAATGATGATAGATAATATAATGTGTATTATTGCTTGTTAAACTGTTTGCTTCTGATAAAGTAATTGCTTAAGGTTTGTTGATGCAAATGAATAGCATCCACAGCTGCTTCTCTGTCATGTTTATTGAAGGTCAGATGTGGCATTCTTAGCAACAAAGCAGCATCATTTTTATTGGGTTCTAAAGAAAAATCTGAATAGTGTTAATTATTTCAGTGCCATATTACCCGAGTGATCTCAAGCATAAAGTACATTGCCACATTAGAATCCTAATAAGGACTAAATGACCCTCAATGTGACAATCTTCACATTATTTTCTTCATGTTACTGTTACAACAGATTGTGGCATTTTCATAGCCTTAGGGCTAGGAATGTAGTGAGAGATCAGTGTTTCTTTTGTAACATATTAAACCCAAATGTAGTTCACTTGTTCCTTCAAAAAGTTGCTTTTTCTTTTGAGGCAGATCTGTTAACAGCCTGTTTGGTATTATGTGAATGGGGCTAAAGCGCCCTGAGGGTGTTCTCCAGCATGTAAAGAAGAGTTATGCCCCTATTACACAAAACTATTGTTGGTCGATATTGGCAATTACGGACATAATAAAAAAACAACGATCAGCCGCCATGAACAATGTCGGCTGATCATTGTCTGTTTTTGTCTCTTAAAGGACAACTCCGGCGAAATTTTTTTTGGCTTATTTAACCACATTACAAAGTTATATAACTTTGTAATGTGGTTAATACCCGGTCTGGCCCGGTCTGGTGTCTGTGTGTGTGTGTGTTTTTTTTTTTTTTGGGGGGTCCCGCCGGAGTTGTCCTTTAACATGTTGAAAGACAAAGACTAAGATAGCAACGATCTGCTGTCATCGCTCCGAGGAATAGGAGCGGCGGCAGAAGACCGCCACTATCTTCTATGGGCTGCCCGGAGGATCTAGCAATAAGATGTGGCAAATGTATTTATTAAAGAAATTTATTAAACGTCACATCAAATAAAGGAAAGAAAATAACCACCATTAAAAAAAAAATAATACCTGCATAAAATCTAATATATGTGCTGCAAAAATAAAAAAGTGTACAAAGTGCTGAAGTGCAAAATACAGGAAGTCATAAATTACCAATAATAATATCACAAAAGTGCAAGTGCCATCAAAAATAGCAATTGACAATTGCAAGTGCATTTAGATAAAAAAAAAGTCACAGTAACAAAGTGCCATGTAATAGATTAAACATAACGCTGCAAACACACACAGGTTATTTTGGGAAAACTCCCACTGCAGTTTTTGTGCCAAAACCATAAGTGGATTCAAATGGGATGGACAATATAAAGGGAAGACTTGTACTTCTTTTTATGTTTGATCCTCTTCTGGTTTTGGCACAAAAACTGCAGAGGCAGTTTTCCCAAATAACCTGTGTGTGTTTGTAGCCTAAATATAAAACACACAAAACCGGTATATAATGTGAATTGCTCCCCCCATTTTTTTAAAATGTGTAATAAGATTATTGCATTGAAAGTATTTTCCTTTACTTCACAAAAAAAGTCTAAGTTCTTCCAACCTATCCTCTTCCAAATCTCCACTCTGGGTCTTCATTAAAAACAGCACAGATTATAACACATAACTATAATTAGAAAAACCATAGTTAAAAAATTGGATTCCAACAGTCATAATTATACAAATGAGACAAAGCTAAGTTTCTCTTTCAGGCTAATTGGAAAATTGTACCTAAAGTTGTTATCCAATGGTATTATTTTTGTGCCAGGATCTCATATGCATAATCTGTATCCTTTTCACCATAAAAGATCTTAGGTTACTGTTATGGACCATTTAAAGTGTTGAAGTACTGTTTTCAACTGTTCCACAGCATGTGTTTCTTTTGATGTCACAATGCCTCTGATATGTTCTCTAATCCTCACTCGTATCCTCTGGACCTAAGACCAATATACTGTACATATTGCTGCGTCCACATGTACCATAATATATCACATGTCTGCTGCAGGAAATACATTCTCTAATTCTATACTGTCTCTTACCATCTGATGAATAGAAAGTTGTTGCCCTCTCAAGCTGTCATATGGGTAACACACAGTTCTTGGTCCTCTAGAATTAAAAGGATTAGTTGGCTAAGCAACATAGTGTTTTCTTACCAATAGATCTTTCAGGTTTTCAGGTTACAACTGGATTGGTAAACATAATGTAACAATGTTTGTTTAGGGCTAGGCACATCACACCCCATGTACTATTGTAGGTAAAATAAACACATCACCTGATTTGTGAATTCCTCTTAATTTCATGGCTTCTATTGACTTATATCTGTTCAGAATAGTGTCATGGGTTCCACTGACATATCCTTTCCATGGTCGAACATGATGGACATGTGTCTTTTAACAACCATACTATGCGACTATATTCCAATAGGCTTCCGATAGGTTTCTGATCATTTTGAGTGCAGCACTGGTTTCCATTAGGTTTCTGATCATTTGAGTGCAGCACTGGTTTCCATTGGGTTTCTGATCATTTTAAGTGCAGCACTGGTTTCCATTAGGTTTCTGATCATTTTGGTGCAGCACTGGTTTCCATTAGGTTTCTGATCATTTTTAGTGCAGCACTGGTTTCCATTAGGTTTCTGATCATTTTTGGTGCAGCACTGGTTTCCATTAGGTTTCTGATCATTTTTAGTTCAGCACTGGTTTCCATCAGGTTTCTGATCATTTTTACTGCAGCACTGGTTTCCATTAGGTTTCTGATTACTTTTAGTGCAGCACTGGTTTCCATTAGGTTTCTAATCATTTTTAGTGCAGCACTGGTTTCCATTAGATTTCTGATCATTTTTAGTTCAGCACTGGTTTCCATCAGGTTTCTGATCATTTTTACTGCAGCACTGGTTTCCATTAGGTTTCTGATTACTTTTAGTGCAGCACTGGTTTCCACTAGGTTTCTAATCATTTTTAGTGCAGCACTGGTTTCCATTAGGTTTCTGATTACTTTTAGTGCAGCACTGGTTTCCATTAGGTTTCTAATCATTTTTAGTGCAGCACTGGTTTCCATTAGGTTTCTGATCATTTTTAGTGCAGCACTGGTTTCCATTAGGTTTCTGATCATTTTTAGTGCAGCACTGGTTTCCATTAGGTTTCTGATCATTTTGAGTGCAGCACTGGTTTCCATTAGGTTTCTGATCATTTTTACTGCAGCACTGGTTTCCATTAGGTTTCTAATCATTTTTAGTGCAGCACTGGTTTCCATTAGGTTTCTGATTACTTTTAGTGCAGCACTGGTTTCCATTAGGTTCTGATCATTTTAGTGCAGCACTGGTTTCCATTAGGTTTCTGATCATTTTTAGTGCAGCACTGGTTTCCATTAGGTTTCTGATCATTTTTACTGCAGCACTGGTTTCCATTAGGTTTCTGATCATTTTTAGTGCAGCACTGGTTTCCATTAGGTTTCTGATCATTTTTAGTGCAGCACTGGTTTCCATTAGGTTTCTGATCATTTTTGGTGCAGCACTGGTTTCCATTAGGTTTCTGATCATTTTTAGTGCAGCACTGGTTTCATTAGGTTTCTGATCATTTTTAGTGCAGCACTGGTTTCCATTAGGTTTCTGATCATTTTTAGTGCAGCACTGGTTTCCATTAGGTTTCTGATTACTTTGAGTGAAGCACTGGTTCTGTAGACTGTACAGATAACTACACTACACTTGTTTTAAGGTTTTAGGTACCCTAAGCTCTGATTTTTTTATTTTTACATGTATGTGCATTGTATGTACATAATTAATACCTAAATATTTTCTCTGCAGGGATACCATGAAAGTAATGAATTCATTATAACACAGCACCCATTATTACACACTATAAAAGATTTCTGGAGGATGATCTGGGACCACAATTCTCAGATAATTGTAATGCTTCCTGATAACCAGAACATGGTGAGTCTCAGTTCATGAACAGTTTGACCAGAAATGTTTCTGTCTAAACACAATCACTAATGCATATTACATGACCTGTCCTTGTTTCTGATTTTGTGATATATTTGACATAAAAATGTGTACTACAGATTTTAGTATACTGTTTAATTAATATTTATTTGTAGTGCATCGACTATGCAAGTATGTAATGTGAATAAAAAAATTTATTTTAAATGCTATTACTTGTCTAGGCTGAAGATGAATTTGTTTATTGGCCAAACAGAGATGAACCAATTACCTGTGAAACTTTCACTGTCTCTTTGGCTGGAGAAGATCATGTTTGTCTTTCTAATGAGGAGAGACTGATAATCCAAGACTTTATTTTAGAAGCTACCCAGGTAAATACAGAGCTTTGTACTGCCAATGTCATCCACAGGGGAGAGAGAAATTTGACAAGTGAACAGTCAGTTCTTAAAGTTGATTGTTGAAAGCAGGAAGGATGAGCAAGATGTGGCAGAGCGCGGGCACAAGGTCTGGTCAACATACTGTCTTTGTTATGTTCTCCACACCCCTTTCCGAATAGATTTTTCACACCCCTGCCAGACTTCTCCTTTAAGAATCTAAGTGACTTTGACAAGTGCAAGTTGTAAAGCTAGATGCCTGGGTCAGAGTATCAGAACTGGGCCATGGAAGAATGTTCTGATGGGAAAGCTTGGATCCTGACATTCCTTTGGATGTTAGGCTCTTTTCTCATCATGTTTTTTTGATGTCCGGTGGGGAGTGTGTGTTCATCAGAGGATATAGCTATGATGGATGTTACTTTGTAGAATCCATCATACACAGACTCCCATGTTAATACACTAATACTTAGTATATGTCTTTTTTACAGTATCCTGCTGTATGAAATAGTGCAGAGATGTACACTAATCCATCCAGCAGAAAAATGAAAACCACCTGGACAGAGGGCAAAATGACACTTTTCTGGCCTTAGTCCAGTTAGCGTTAGGGTGTAACTGATGTGGAGCCTTACTTTGACCCATATCACCTACCTAAGCATTCTTGGAGACCGAGTACACTTCTTTATGATATTTCCTGGTGGAAGAGGCCACACCGCTAAATTTTTGTGTTTAAATTCCTCTGATCTTCATTGATCATCTGTTAGATGTGCCGGAAAAGCAGGTCTGATTCATTGAGACACCCCTTCACCACTTGCAGAACTTAAAGAATCTGTTGCCAACATCTTTGAGCCAGAGGCTACAGACACCTTCAGTGGTCTTGCGGAATCCATGCCTTGATAGATCAGAACTATTTTGGTGGCACAAGGGGGATCTTAAAAATATTAGGAAGGTGGCTTTAATGTGATCAGTGTAAATTTATTTTGTAATTTATCTTCATATCTCTCTCGTTTTCTCTCTTAAAGGGGTTGGCCACTTTATAGTAAAATAGGTCAGTGTACAGTATTAGAAAGTGTACTCACTGTATATACTGACAGCAGCTCCCTGTGTACCTCATAGAGCTAAAATCAGACTCCCCTCCTCCAGGCTGGGCTGCCCTGCTCTGTTTTGTTTCAGTCCATAAGATGGCTGACATGGAGGAGCATGTGACCATGCCCTGTCCCCTGTGTCCTCCATAGACATATACAGGCTCAGTGGTGGACACAGGGGGGCGGGGCATGGTCACATTCTTCTCCATGTAAGTAATCTTATGAACCAAAACACCACAGAGCAGGGCAGCCTGGAGGAGGGGAGTCTGATATTAGCTCTATGAGGTACACAGGGAGCTGCTGTCAGTATATACAGTGAGTACACCAACTAATACTGTACACTGAGCAATTTTACTATAAAGTGGCCAACCCCTTTAACTACTTATGCACATCTGATTATGTTTTATAGTGAGAAAAAAGTTATAGCAATATTGTGAACTCTCTTTTGACAGGACGACTATGTTTTGGAAGTGAAACATTTCCATTGTCCAAAGTGGCCAAATCCTGACAGTCAAATAAGTAAGACATTTGAGCTTATTAATCTCATCAAGGAGGAAGCAGCTAATAAAGATGGACCTATTGTTGTACATGATGAGTAAGTTCAGAATTTATATGTTCCTTTTATTGTGACTTATGCCAGTGACAGGTCTGCCTCTTTAACCCCTTAGCGCAAAATGACATGAAAAGCAGTGAGTTTGTGCATCGTGATGTCACGGCATGTCATAATACACGGGGCTCTATGAAGCTAGCTGAGGAGCCGAGCTCGCTTCATAGAGAGTAAGGAAAGACGGCTGATAGCAGCCAGGTCCTCACAGTTAATGATCACATTGCTGCCCGCCATTAACTCCAGCATTTAAATGTCAGCTCCTGACACTGTCTGATCCTCTCACTGTGACTGCAATGGAATTTGTAAATTTACAAAACATGTTCATTCTTTGAGCGGAGAGGAGAGGCGCAAGACAAATCCCATTGAAGAAATAGGACAGGCAGAATTACACATGGACTACGCTCGTAAATTCAGCCTCTTTTACTCAGTGTGCAAGGGCCCCTTATTGTGAAAACAGCAACAAGAGATCACAGGCCAGGAGCTGTTTTGCCACAAGAGGAGTGTGCTAGGAACTGTGTGGGTGCTAGGAAGCAGGGCATCACTGTCACCACTGATGTTTTTTTTGTTGGAGTTTGCTGTATATACCTAAAAAAAATCCTGTTAAACTGCACTATAATGGAGTATGCTTAACTCAAGGGATGTGTTATAGAGAGGATACGCTTAAGGGACATAACCCAGTTCCCTCAGAATCTTAAATATCCCACACTGCCATACTCATACCATTAGAGTGGCTGTGAATAACAGATATATAGATGAGTAAGACCAGCTAGGTTGGGAGCATTTCATTTTTTAGCTCTTTAGTGGAATACCCCTTAAACTACTTTTACATAATTTAACATTTACATAATTTATTTACATGTCAAATCAATAAGTATCACGGGTAAAAGCAATTTAAGAAACTCTGTAATAGGTTTTATTAAGCAAAAGAATTTCCTTATGTACTGGAGCTGTTTTGCAGCCTCATCCCCTCACTTCAGAAGAAGAAGGATTTCTGTGTGCATTATGGTCTATGGAGAGGGGAGTGGCCGAGGGGGAAGAGAGGACAAAAGCCCTGCACAGAAAGGACAAAGCCCTGCACAGCACATCATCCTGGAATCTTCTCATATCAAATTCACAGACTACACTGACCTTTCTGACCTGTGAATTCAGTGTTTTATTTGCCCAGTCTCCAAACAGCAGAGCTGCTTATCTCCTCATCCTGCTCATTCATCCCCCTCCATAGGTTACAATGGACCTGTCTTTATGTTGCTCTTCTGTAATGAAGACAGCTTTGCCTGATAATGAACATGGTAAGAAGTGAGTACAGAAAGAAGCTTTATTGCGTATAAAACATATTAGAGTTTCTTAAAATTGCTTGTACTATTGATTTCTGCAAATAAAAAATTTAAATGACGAGCTTCCGGTTCCGGCGCGCTCATGGCAGGACGCGTGTGAGAGCTGCTCCGGTCCTGACAGGCGAAAAACCGCGTCCCCCCCAGTTAACCTTTGCCAGAATTAGGCTAGGATCGGCTTAAGTTCCTACCTACTCACCAGCTATATGGACAGGTTCGTCCAGAAGACGGGGGGCCGAGTATCCACACCGGCGCAGAGTCACAAATCCGGCGGGAAGGGAGCCAGCAGACCAAGATGCGGCGGCAGCCCTCGTATCCCCTGACACGCAGGAGACGGGCGTCCCTCTGTCGCAGCAAGCCAGCCAAGACATGTTTGCAGCAGAGTCAGGAATGGAACCGGTTATCCCGGGACTACAGGTATCGTGCAAGTCAATAGCGCTAGAAGTAGCCCGGATACTTGCCCCTGATCTAATAGCTTCCCTGGGCTCCACGGTCACAGCGGCCCTAACCCAGATACAGCAGGAGGTGAAACAGCATGCTGCTCAAATCTCTCTATTGGAGCAAAGAGTGGTCACCCTTGAGGAGGAACTGTTTGAGACACAAGCCCAGCTGGGTGACTTGGCTAAATTATCTAATGACTTACGAGATAAACGGAAGATCTCGAGAACCGCTCCCGCAGGAGCAATTTAAGAATTGTCGGGCTCCCTGAGTCTATACCACAGGCCCAGCTTGCACAAATATGCGCCACTGAACTTCCACAGGCACTGGGCTTGCAGCAACCCTGCCCTGTGGAAAGGGCACACCGCCTAGGTCCCCCATTAACTCGCACCGCGGGAAAAGACTCACAAAATCTGCGGGGTAAAAGCGATCGTCCGCGACAGGTCATAGCCAAGTTTTTAAACTACGCAGACAAAGCGAACATCTCTGTTCCACTTCAAGAGGGCCACTACAGAAATCCAGATCAGGAATCATAAGGTCCTCCTGTTCAGCGACTATTCTGCAGATGTTTCCAAACGCCGCAGAGCCTTCTCATCACTGTGCTCCGAGCTATTCAAGCAAAAGGAGATTCTACTTACAGTTCCCAGCGACCTTGGTCATCTACAAAGAGGACGGTTCTTCCACATCGTTTAAGTCCCCGAGGAAGCCAGGCAGTTTATGGAACTTTTGTCCAAGAATCCAGCGCAAGTCCCGGACTCAGCTAAAAGGAGACGTACAGACAGTCCCAAGACGTCGGCAGACTCCATGGACTGATTGGCGCTACATGGCTGCGCCTGGAGGAAAATTCTTAGTATGCCCGATGAGGGTGTCCTTTCTTTACATTTAGTGTTATGACCAGGATGGTCTAGTTAAGACTTACCTATTCTTCCTAGTTAATAGTTAGCGTGTTTAGGATAAATATACATGACTAGGAGGTGAATAACGATTAGGATTAGTACTGTGTTCCGTGTGTTATAGCTCCCTAGTAGTTAAGCTCCAGCAGATACGAGGAACCGCTGTAATCTCATAGAGAATGGCACTTGTCCTTTCTCCTTCTCTTCCCGCCCCCTCCCTCCCTCCCTCTCCGTTCCTTCCCTTCCCTCTCCCCCCTCTCCCCCGTGTATTGTCTTCCCCCACTTTCCTTTCCTCCCCTTCTCTTCCCTCCTGTCCCCCACCCCCCCCTGATATGGAGGTCTTAATGGGTACGGTAAATTTTGCCGGCCACATACGCTAGAACGCTGCGCGGTCATATAGCAGCGTGGGCCTGGTTGGCTCTCCACGGGTTTTGGTGGTTGGGGTTATGCGAGGGCCCCGAAGTGAGCGAAAAAAGAGAAGCTCATTACATGTATCTCTCGCAAGTTCTACTTGGTTTTCTTCTGTAGATACAACACAGGTTATTTTTTGTGGGTATTACTGGTTGTTATATGTGTGGTGAGTGGCCAATGGATCTATATGTGTCTTTGTCTGTGTCTTTGTGTTGTCTGGGAGGTCAGCCTATCTTTTACTGTATGGTACCCTAATAACTGTGACATACGCCCTGCTCCTTTGCTGGCGCATCTATGAAAGTCACCACTTGGAACGTAAAAGGGCTTAAAGCCCCCACTAAACGCCTCATGGTGCTTAGACACTTAAAAAAACTTAGGACGGATATTGCACTGATACAAGAATCTCATCTTGAGGAGAAAGATTTCTTTAGGATGAGACGCCTCTGGGTGGGTGCTGTAGTGGGTTCGCCAGCAAAGGAGGGTAAAGGTGGAGTACTGATCTTAATTCATAAACGCTTATCGCATATGTTCCTTGATTCCTGGCATGATGAAGAGGGGAGGGTTTGTAGGGCCACTTTAGATACTCCAGGTGGTAGACTGAATGTTTATTCGGTGTATGGTCCAAATTCCACTAATGCCCCCTTTTTTTCCTCCCTTGAGCAGAAAATACTAACGGACGGGGAACGTTTCAAACTGGTAGGTGGGGATTTAAACTTAGTCCTGTCTGAGGAGGAAGATCGGAAACGCACGATGCCAAGAACTAACCAACCCAGACATCTCGCCCTCTTCTTTCCCAGTTCCTGGAAAACACTGCTCTCACTGATTCCTGGCGATATTACCACCCAGCGGACCGTGAGTACACCCATTTCTCGCACCCTCACCAATCTTGGTCAAGGTTGGATTATATCCTGACATCTAGCCCCCTCCTAGCTAGGGTAGAGGCCTCCGATATCCATGACATGCTAATTTCAGACCATGCCCCAGTAAGTATCTCAATTGTGGATGCTCACCCCAAGGGCTCTGACATTCTATGGCGGTTCCCGAATTGCCTGATGAAAGATGAGGTATTCTGCTCCCAATTATCTATATGGTGGAAGGATTTCTTGAACAACAATGCATGTCATGGGGGGGAGCCAATACTTCTATGGGAGACGGCTAAAGCAGTGATGCGAGGGAAGATTATATCCTACTGGCTGGGAAAGAGGAGGGCGAATCAGAAGACATTCCATGAGGCTACGGCCAGACTACGTACCACATATACCACTTTCTTAAATAACCCGACAGACCAACACAGACAACTCTGGGTGGCAGCTAAACAGGACATGGACAGGGCAGCGGAGGCGACAGAAACTTTCTTTTGGGATCAAAAAAAAACTGACTTATTCAAATACGGAAATAAATCAGGCAAACTATTGGCAATTTGGCCAAGGGTTTATAGGGACCCCAATAACATCTTGGAACTGCGAGACAGAGGAGGGAAGGGGAAGCTTACTAGAGACCCTAGGCAGATTAACCGTATTCTGCAGGAATACTACTCACAGCTATACAAACAGGGGGGACAGAACCTAGAGGAGGGGAGAAGGTTCCTGGACGGCATAAATCTCCCGACGGTAGATCAAGACGACCTGGAAACGCTAAATGCTCCCATCACCCCCGAGGAGATAAGCCAGACTATTAAAGCTCTGAAGCATCATAAGGCCCCAGGCCCAGACGGATACACGTCTGAATTCTACAAACATCTCCAGGACGACATAACACCGACTCTCTTGTCTGTTTACACGGCCATCCTGGGGGGTGAGGGGACCATTTCCTCGAGCAACACGGCCTATATAAAAGTCCTTAATAACCCGGCAAGGACCCCACATTGCCTTCATCTTATCGCCCAATTTCTTTAATTACCTAGACCTAAAAATTCTTTCTAAGCTTTTCTCTAATAGACTAATGGGGGTCATGCCAAAACTTCTAGGACCACACCAGGTGGGGTTTACCCAGGGGAGGTCGGCGGTTACAAATATTAGATCCATTCTTGCCGTCCAGGATGCAGTCCAGTCCGGGCACCGTGTCGGGCACCCTCCAGCTTTCCTGTCGGTTGATGCCGAAAAGGCCTTTGATAACGTCAGCTGGGGGTGGCTCGACATGGTCCTGGATAAGTTTGGGTTCAATGGCTTGCTCAGACAGTACCTGAAGGCCATATACATAGGCCCCAAGGCCAAAGTCTCCACACCGGGTTTCTTGTCAGATGCTATACATTTAGAAAAGGGTACAAGACAGGGGTGCCCACTATCCCCCCTGCTATTTAATTATCCCTAGAGCCTTTGGCAAGGCACCTGCTGTCGAGCCCACTTTATAAAGGGGTCCAAGTGGGGAAGGAGGAGATAAAATTACTATGCTTCGCTGATGATTTACTGCTCTGCCTGGGGTCTCCAGAGGACCAATTAGCACCCACGCTCCAAACACTAGAGTATCTGGGTTCCTTTTCGGGATATAAAATAAACCCCACTAAAAGCCAACTCCTACTCCTGGGTCCCTCTAACCACGATGTCTTGCGGTCAACAGGGGTGGAGGTATTGCGTACCTCCATCACATACCTGGGGGTTAAAATAGGCCCCACCTCTCACTCATTATACAGACTCAACTACCCTCCTCTCTTCCTAAAGATTATCAAGGAATTAGATAAGTGGAAAGAACTCCCGCTTTCACTTGCTGGTCGGGCGCATCTTATTAAAATGATAAGCTTTGCACGATTACTGTACCCCTTGCAGACTTTACCATTATTACTTAAACATATGGATGTACGCTGCCTCCAATCAGCCTTCACGCGTTTTATGTGGAGAGGCAAACGTCCAAGGATTGCGTACAATAAGTTATGCTCCCCTAAACCCCAGGGAGGTCTCAACATGCCAAATATCAGGCTTTATAACCTGGCATCCCTGCTCCGCCACACTAGAGACTGGATCCATGGGACCAGCTATTTCTCCAATTATCAGCTGGAAACCAATTTAGCCTACCCATGGGCACTGCCCACATTATTACATATGAAAATCAAAGACCTGCCTAGTCATCTTAAGTCCTATGTAGTACTCAGAGATACCATGGCGGCTTGGAAGGCAGCGAGGAAAATGTATAAGCTTCCCTTCTCTCTCTCTAGATATCTTCCGCTATGGGGAAATCCAACCTTTCGAGGTGACGTTCCAGCGCCAGTTGAATCGGTGTGGCGGAGTAGGGGCATCAGGGAGGTGAACCAACTCTTGAAGCCGGGAGGAGGAGCCTTGCTTCCTTGGGAACAATTCAGGGCAACATTCCGTTTGCCAGGGGGTCACTTCATCTACTACAATCAAATGATATCGTTTTTGGGAGGCCTAGTGTCTAACTTTGCTAAAATTGAGGTGGCCGGGAAATTTGACGAGATCATGGGTTCCCCCACGACCTTGAGTCGTTGGCGAACATATACCGGTCTTGAACACCCAACCCCTAACACCACTGATCCAGACTATGTTTAGCCATTGGGAGTCTTCCCTGCGGGTGGAGGATCTCTCGCTTAAACTGTCGAAAGGGATACAGTATGTTAGGGCGGCAATGGTAAATGAAGTATGGAGGGAATGCACATGAAACTGCTCCATAAAGCCATTTATGCATTCCAGTTTTCATATAAGGAAGCCCCTGTGCATTACTTGAGAGCCTGCCCCAAGTGCTCCCTAGAGAAAGCAGACCTGTTCCACTGTATGTGGTTGTGCTCTCCGGTACAGGAACTGTGGAAGGAGTCTTTGCAACTGATTGACAAAGTCTGGTCAATTCAAATACCACTCCAACCTATCGGCTGCCTATTCCACTATGTCACTAGAAGGTCTGGAGAGGATTCTCAAGACTTGGTGGCAGTCAAAGGTATACATGTGGCGTTGTTAGCAGTTAAAAAGTGCATACTCAAACGCTGGCTAGATCCTTCATTACCATCAATCTCAGACGTGACGGATCAGTTGAGAATGCTCCTTCACATTGATAGACTAGACACGTTACGATCCATGGGGAGGATCACTAAACAATTCTTTCATAAATGGAGACCGTTTCTAGAAAAAGTATCTTCTCCGGACGAAAGGAGGGAGATTATGCTACAGTTTAGGTGCTCAGAATGGTACTGTACGGAAGATCTTAAAGGCACATTGGGTGTGCTAAAAGTCACTTAAGTGTTATGTCTTGGTCAGGCTGATTTTCGTTGTCTCTGTGTGTGTGTTCTTTGTTGGGTACGTCTGTTGGTGGTCTGTGTGAGTTGTGTGTTTGTTTTGGATCCATTGGTCACCAGTTGAGATGCTATAAACTGTCTCGTAGTTGCTTAGATAAGAAGGTCCGGTTTAAGGGCCAAGTTCAGGTTAACACTTATGTCTGACATGGAATTAGAGAGACACCTGGGGGAACAGAGGGTCGTGGATCCCGGAGTCGTAATATCTTCCCTTCTTCACACCCTGGGACTTGCAATTGACTTTGTATATGTAGGTGTCTCCTCTCTTTCATATCTCATATGGTATATACGTGTACAACTCTCTATTTCTTTTGTATTATATATGACATGGCCTGTACACTTTTCGAAAAAGACAATAAAAATTATTGTTTTAAAAAAAAAAAAAAAAAAATTTAAATGACATATACATTTTAACATCAAGGAATTGTAATTATAGATATGTTTTCAATATGTACAACATTTTATTTCAGGTATGGAGGAGTGACAGCAGGAACATTCTGTGCTTTGTTTACTCTCATGCAACAACTAGAGAATGAAAACTCTGTAGATGTTTATCAGGTGACCAAGATGATTAATCTGATGCGACCAGGGATTTTTACAGACCTAGTAAGTATATAGTCTTTGAACAAATCAGAGCAGCCTACAATGTAGGTAAATGCATGCCAGTTGAGATGTTTTTGTTTAGAGTAAAACCAAGAGAAGTTATTTGATCTATTTGGATCCCCCTCCCTTTCCCCGTACACCAAAAGCTTATTGGTAGATAACTTGGCTTCCTATAAAAGTTGACCCTAGTTTAAGTGTATCTAAGATCAGATCACCAACATGTACAATATTCCTACCCTCAGTTGGTTCTCTACACTGCACTGGAGAACATTATTTAAATGGTTATCCAGAGTTAGAAGAACATCACTCTTGTCTCCAAGTCAGGTGTGCTTTGCAATAAGCCCCATTCACTTCAGTGAAACTGATTTGCAAAACCCCACCCAAACTGGAGACAAGAGTAGTGCTGTCTCTGGACGAAAGTGGCCATGTTTCTCTAACACTGCATAACTCTTTTAAGCAAGAAAATAGTAGGCCTCAGCTTCCTATGGCATTTTTGTCTGCATAAAATAATTTCACCATGTCCTCACACAATAAATTGAGAAGAGGCCAGGTAGCATGACATTGTAGTAAAAATTAAGTGAAAATAGTGAAAAAAGGTCATTGATCACCTAAAAATTAACAATTTGATGGATCCAAACCAGCATGGTTTTACTGCCGGCAGATCATGTCAGACTAATCTCATTAATTCTTAGATTATGTCACAAAGTGCTGGATGAAGATGGTGCCGTGGATATCGGCTATCTGGACTTCAGCAAAGCCTTTGATACAGTTCCTCTATAAAGAGTTGATAGAGAAGTTAGTGAGACTTGGACTTAACCCCTAGAAAGAGGAAAGGCATAATGATTTGTGGTGTTAACCATGGATCAGGAAGGTTTCTGTGGTGCTACCAGATTGTAGGGTGTCAATAGGGTGTAACCATCAATGATCTTTTATCCGAACTCTAAGGATCAATGTATTTTGGGGTGCCAGACCCCTTTTTCAAGTCCCGCTTTGGACTGCGCTGTTGAACTCACAGTGTGAAATCCACTGTGATCTTGTATGTCTGAAACTAGCCAAAAGAACTAAATTCGTATAATCTGGAGGAAAGAAGGGAAATGTGAGACATAAACCTTTAAACCTTACATATGTTAAAGTCCTAACATATAAGGAAAGTTTTTTTTAATAAGAAACAAAGGACACAGTGAGAGGTTAGTTGGAGAAAAGATCAGAAGCAACGTGAGAAAATTGTATTTTACTGAAAGAGTAGTAGATGCTTAGAACAAACTTCCTGCAGATGTGGTTGGTAATTCTACTGTGATTTAATTTAAACCTGCCTGTGATAAACAAATATCTATCCTAAGATAATAAGAAGGGAAATACTAAAAGGGCATACTGGTTGGACCAGGTGGTCTTTTTCTGCCAATACACAGATGAAAAAAATCGACACACTCCTAATCTGTTCTTAATTGGCAAGAATGTGTCTGAACGGGAGCTTGTTATCCCGTATGCAATCCAATGAAAAATAGACAACACCGATTCCACTTGAATATATTTTATCAGAATTTTCTTAGTTGCAATAAATTTTCAACATCAAAATCACACAGTGAAATAGCAACAGCTGCACTCACAGATAGGCATTAGTTGAGGATCCACGTCCACACGTCACACTATCCTCAGGGCAAGCTTTTTCTATTTCACTGTGTGATTTTGATGTTGAAAATTTATTGCAACTAAGAAAATTCTGATAAAATATATTATAAGTGGAATCAGTGTTTTTTCTACCAACGGTCTTCTATGTTTCTATAAATTGAAGATTTAATAAATCATTGGAAGACTAGCGAATCAAAAATATTGTAAACCACTGGTCAGTAACCTCAAGCATGCAGTCCAGGACTTTAACATAAAATAAAGGATATTTGATCTGAGAAGAGTTAAAAACAAAAAGATAAAACAGGAAATTAAAGGCAGAGAGAGGACAAAATGTCTCATTGACTAGAAGGAAGGTAAATGGTGATTTCTTGGTAACCATCATATTGGTCATCCCCTGACCTAAAATGCAAAAGAATGGCACTGAGACGCCTATGTTTGCCAGAGCCAAATGCCTGTGATTTGGGCTTGCTTGTTGATTAGATTGTTAACTTGTTTTTAACTATTGTTCATGGATTATGACAAGCAACAACTGCCAGGTTATATAAAGTAATAATTATAATCATGTCAATGTAAATAAATACAAGATTATAAATGTGTCAATAATAATGTATTGCTTTCCACACATTTTATAGGAGCAGTTTCAGTTCTTATATCAGGCTATCCTGAGTCTTGTGAGCACAAGGCAGGAGGGACAGGTGGCAAGTATGGAGAGCAATGGATCTGCTTTACCAGATGGAAACACATCAGAGAGCCTGGAATCTCTAGTTTGAACATGAGAAGTACTCGGCTGCTCACCATGTATCTGTCTGAAACTTCTTCCAGCACTATTTTTGTAAATGACTTTTGCTTACTACCCACAATTACTAATGTGTGCCTTGGGAAGATTTTGTAATCGGTCGCCTCATGATTAATTTAATTGGCTATGGCAGTGTTTTATAAATGGTGTTTAATATATTTACTCAGTATTAGTTTACTACTAGCACATTTCTAATCTTTAAATTCTTGATATTTATAGCTGTGTACTTTTCCAGCGCCAATACATACTGTGTTTTATTGTGCTAATGCTTACATTTAGTAGTTTTGTAGTTTTAATATTAAATTGTAAATAATACATCATTTCAAGGAAGAAGCTATGCCGTGTTAAGGAAGTAATGAACTAACATTTATTGTAAATACTGTTTGTGACTCCATGGACCAAATTTATATTTATAAATGTAGATTTTTATATTTCATCACAGAGTCAGTTTTCTAGTTACTTGTATTTGCATTGTTACATTGATATACTTTGTTTTTATTGTACCTAGTTGTCCTGACCTGTTTATGCATGTCTTTAATGACGTTATTACCACTGGTTTGCATGGAATGTTAACATTGTTATGGAATAAATCTTCAAAATGGTTTGCAGTACAGGAGTGTGAACAAGTAAATTGGGCTTATGAATTCTTTTTTACTTTATGTGATGTTTGTCTTATATGAGGTCTTGCCAAAACTATACCTATGTTTTTGTTTTTTTACAAAATAATGACAGCAAGCTTTAAAAACATTCTAGAAAACATAGAAGCTTAACTCTTAGAGGACTGGGTCAATTAAAATTTTTTTGTTTTTACGCTGTTCGCCCTGGGGTAAAACTGTCTTGTTATATATGTTCCTCAAGTCGTTACGATTACAACAATATATAACATGTATAACTTTTATATTATGTGATGGCTTGTAAAAAATTCAAACCATTGTTAACAAATATATGTTCCTTAAAAACACTCTATTCCCAGGCTTATAGCTCTTTTATCCTTTGGTCTATGGGGCTTTGTGAGGTGTCATTTTTTGCGCCATGATGTGTTCTTTCTTTCGATACATTGTTTGTGCATATGCAACTTTTTGATCACTTTTTATTACAATTTTTCTGGATTTGATGCGACCAAAAATGCACAATTTTGCACTTTGGGATTTTTTGGCGCTTATGCCATTTACTGTGCGAGATCAGTAACGTGATAAATTAATATTTTGGGTGATTATGCACGCGGCGGTATGAAATATGTTTATTTATTTATATTATGGGAAAAGAGGGGTGATACAAACTTTAATTAGGGGAGGGGGCTTTATACTAATAATAACACTTATTTCTTTTTTTATATTTATACTTGAAGCCCCCCTGGGGGACTTTTAGTATAAGCACACTGATCTCTCATTGAGATCTATGCAGTATAGTAATACTTCATAGATCAATGAGATAGGCACTCTACTGCTTTTGGCTGCTGCAGCCGAAAACAAAAGAGTGCCGAGCCGGGATCAGCGCCATTACGGCGCAGACCCCGGCCCAGGTCAGAAGCAGGGATCGCCCCTCCACGATCGCGTCGCGTAGGGGCTATCCACCCACTAAACACCAGGGAATAGGCTGCAGTTAGTATTCAGATGCAGCTGTCAACTTTGACAGCTGCATCTGAATACTTAATTAGCGGGCACGGCGATCGGACCGTGCCCGCTAATAGCCGTGGTCCCGGGCTACAAGCGGCACCAGGGACCGCGGCACGAGGTTGACATGTTTCGTGAGTAATTCTCCCTTCCTTAGAACAGATGTGCATGTGTTTTGAGAAAGAGAGAGTTACTCCCGAAGCATGTCAATTTCGTGCTTACTTTGAATAAAGTACTCAATCGCTTTTTCATATTTTGGTGCAATCGTTTTGCATGCAGTGGCAGTGCTGGAATCTTGTACCCCAAACTTTTTTTCCTACTAGTATCACCACATGTATTTGGCTATGGATGATGTTGGATTATTCATGTTTGTGTAACATGTCAAACATTTTTTTTAAATAGTAGGGTCTCAATACAGAGGCCCCCACAATCTCTACATATAGCTGGGAGCAGCGTGCGACTGTTCACTCCATTCCTTGGCTTGCTGCTTGAAGAGGTTGTCCAACATTTTTTTATTATTGGAAAAGGGAATAATTTGTAATCCATCTCTTTCCTTTAGTTGTTTCCCCTAACATTTTTCACCCCAGTGTCCCCGGGCATCCTCCGCTGTTGCTGCTTTTGGATTTGTGTTTGTTAACATAAAGAACTTCCAGTTTACAGGGGTCAGCAGTGACATCACAGCTCTGCAAGCCTATAGCTCCACCCCTCTTCTCTGAATATAGCTCTGTCCACGTTCATTCTTCAGCACGGGAGAGGAGCCATGTGTCAAACTGGCGTGGCCTAGAGTGTCTGTGCTTTAGGCTAACAACGGCTCTCCATCCCTCCCCCTCACTCTCCTCATCATTAGTAATGCTCCAGGCAGGTTTTCTCCTATTCACATGTGCTGGATTGTTAAGCAACCTGTGCAGTGTTCAGACAATTGAGGAATAGGAGAAACTAGATTTACATTTCCAGAGAAATACATAGTGCTTGAAAAGAGTGCCCCTTTAACAGTAACTTCCCTTTAAGAGCAAATTTGGTACAGTCCCTTTAAAAGCATCTTTGGTACGATCCCTTTAAGAGCAACTTTGGTGAAAATGCTTTGAGTGACCTATACTGTCCCTTTAGGACCAGCTTAAGTACTGTCCCTTTAAAGAGACTTCGGTACCATCCTTTGAAGACCAGCTTAAGTACTGACCCTTGAAGAGCGACTTGGGTACCGTCCCTTTAAGAGCGACTTGGGTACCGTCCTGCTACACGGCTGCCTCAGCTCTGCTATTTTACTGACTGAACTCTGCTACTTATAATGGTAAAGATCATTGCTCGGTTACCATGACAATCTTACTCATGTCAGTGAGACAAAATCGTTAAGGACCTTCCATCTTCTATCTTCTATTGGCCGATAGTGGACATGTGACTGTGTGGATGTTGTGAGGCACTGACTTACAAGACCTTAGAATTTCTATTGGCTGCTATATTTCAGCTATTTGCATATGTTCTGTGATTGGCTGTTAGCGTTTACAGTGTGGCCATTATTTCCAATGGGCCATTATTTTCTATGAGAAATTAGGGGTCTAAACATAAATTTCTTAACGACAACTCCGATCGAAACCAAAATAGATAGCACATTTGTCACCGCCGAGGGCTTTGAAACGCAGTTTGAATGGAGTCTGTGCACAAAACGGTTCGGGCTGATTCGCAGAAGAATGGGTGGAAGAAGAAACGGGAGAAGACGGATTACAATATAGTGCTTCTTCAAACACTATAATTATGCCAGGGCCATTCCTAATAGTGAAGAGGGTGGGTAGGAGGGACAGAGAGGCGTAGCAAGGTTAAGGCATAGACACTCTAGGCCACGTCAATTTGAAACAAGGCTGCAAGTTTAAAAGTTGTTGGGCATGAATGTCATATTTAATGCTGCATCTGCTCTATGTTACCCACTTTTTAGAGATGCCACCAGTGATAATGAAGGAAGAGTCAAACAGGAGCTAAGATACATTACACATCAACAACCTCTCCTCACACATATAAAGCCAAGGTAAAGTGCTACGATTAAATAAAGGGCTATCTTTTATCCTACACCTAAATTTGACGACATCTTGTTTAGATCTAGATTAAGGATAATTACCTATTCACACAAAAAATTGCCCTTCACAAATGGCAGTTGCAGAGGAATTCTAACTAAGATTCTCCAACAATGTTAAGAAGCAGCCATGGTGCCTAGAGATGAGAGAACATGGCCATTTGTGCTCACTATTTGCTTGAGTACCATGGTACTCAAAAGTGGTCGATACTTAAATGAATACTGTGTGGTGCTCTAGTAACATTGCAGGTAAGGGGCTGATGGTCCCGCTACTCACCAGCTATGTTGGGTGCTGGCATAGCAGTAATTGGCCGGCTGCATCGGGTTAACCAAGTGTACATAGACCCAGTTCTCCAGCTGCTTGACTCGGTTGCTTGCTGTTAGTTGTCAGGAATGCTGCTGCAGCAGGGAAAGGGGTAGAGTAGGCTTAGGAGTGGGTAGTCAGGCAGGCAATTAGGTTCACCCAACCTAACACCAAGGTCCTTTTAAAAAGCTAGTAGTCTGTCAGTGTGACTGATAAAGAGCTAATTCCATACGATATACCAGTATTGTACAGAATAGTAAACTGGTATATAGCTAGTAATAGTCTTATATCCACAACTGTCCAAAGTCATTTTTAGGACTAATAGTCTGAGTGTGTAATTTAAAAAAGCTAATCCCATGAAATATACCAGTATTGTACAAAACCGTATATATAGCTAGTAATACTGTAGTTATATCCGCAACTATCCAGAAGTCCTTTGTAGGAGTAGAAAACACAAAAACTGCCATACAGTATTTTACAGTCTAACCAGTACCTTAGAGTGACAATCTAGTGGTGGTGAGTAAACACCCCCCTATACTAGTGTAATCTGCTAATGACAGAAAACATCGGAAAGACTAGTGTAAAGGGACAAGGACATGGGCAAGGAAGTGGGCATACTGATAAGGGTGCTGGTTCAAAGCCATAGGCCTAGGTGAGTTATAACAGAGCCTGCTGCTGAGGGACAAGAACACAGCTTATGTAATATCCTGGCCACCGCTACCAGTTAGTGGGGACACACAGTACTCTACTACTGAATGCAAAGCAATGCAAGCAGATGTTGACCTGGATGGTGAATAACACGGCCTGTCAGTTTGCCACCACATAATCACGAAAGTCAGAGAAGATAAGACGGTGAACGTTTGGTGTCTTGGACTATCTCAGGGTAGTAAGGAGGGGGTGGATAAGGAAATGACTGGTCCAACTGCTGAGCCCAGCGTTTCAGAGTTGAAGGGATCTAAAGCACCGGCTGCAGGTATCAGTGGTGTGGACACAGGGAAAAGGTGGGCCATACCAAGTGGGTCATCACCAGGCTCTTGCCCTCTATTTTATAGCTGTCACCACCAGGCTCTCTCCCCCAATTATAAGGAGGGTTACCATTAGGCTCTTGCACAAGTTTTTAAAAGGTGTATGGGATTCCCTTTTCTTTCAATCTTTGACATCTTCACCAGATAATTGCGGAGAAAGGGCTATATGGACATCATTTGCGATGGCACCCAGCAGCCAATGATTTTAGTTCAGGTCCAAAAGACATGATCAGCCAATGATTGTTGTATCGTCTGATCTTTGTCTTTATTACACATAGCAATGATCTGATTATTGCTCCATGTAAGGGTCCATTTACACAGAAAGATTGACTGACAGATTATCTGCCAAAGATTTAAAGCCAAAACCAGAAAGAGACTATAAACAAGGAACAGGTCATAAAGGAAAGACTTCTCCTTTTTCAAATCCATTGACTTTGCCTTCAAATCTTTGGCAGATCGTTCTGTGCAATCATTCTGTGTAAATGGGCCCTAATAGGGCCCTTATAACAACTTCATGATCTAGCTTTCTAATAAATTGGCAATGTAGTGCTAATAGCAAAGATTATGTTGAAATGTTACACAACCTTCTTGAGAACAGCTCTTAATATGAGACTCTAAGTACAGATGCTACTAAATAATATATTTAAGAGTTGAAACAATTATTACTCTCTGCTAAAAAAAGAAAATCAAAATTTGATTACAGTTGATGAAATTTTTTATGCACTCCCTAAAACGTATATATCTACCAACCCCATCAGAAGGCCAATAATCTTGGGGAACATCTGTATTACTAATTGTGGCAGAATTTTATATGCACGTTCCTGACTTCAGGGGCTTTAGATGTGTGTGGGACCGCTGCAGTGAGAGTGGTCCCGCACACATTAGTGTCCGGGGAGCCGAGGATGACAGGCAGCTGCGATCCCGCAGCTGCTTGTCATTAACTCCTTATACGCCGTGATCTATAGCGATTGCGGCGTTTAAGGTACTCAGTGACAGGACAAGCACTGATGCCAAAAATAGGCTAAAAAACAAGTGTTTTGAATACCATATGAAAATAAATGAAAATGGTAAAATATTCTAGTCATTAAGGCCCAAAATTAGATTAGGTATTCGAGGGTAGGTACAAAACATAGCTATTCAGTTCATTCCATTTTCCCACATCTCAGTTATCGTGAATCAATTTAATTGGGAAGTCTACATAAAAGAAATTTGTTCATTCACTGCTGCGTTTTGCCTCAAGGACCGGTAGTACCTCCTGTGGTTTCAAACCTAAAATCCTTTTTATCAGGACTCTTGTGAAAAAGAAAAAATAAATCAATGTTGAAAAAAGATTTATGTAATCCATATTCAGGCATTTTAAAGTAGCACGGCATTGTAGAAGACGTACTTTTAGATAAAATAACTGTTAAACCTTCCGAGAGATGTGTTAGGCCAGGCATCACATGTATTAAACTGAAAACAAGGCAAACGGTGCTTATTTTATTGAGGCTTTCAAATCATCTAGGAGCAGTGTAAGTGCATTTTACCAGAGACCGTGAGATGCATCACAGAAACAGCATGGAGCGCTCAGCAGAGAAGCTCGGGAATATTTACATGCTTTTCTGAGACAGCTTTTAGCATAGCATGAGAACTCAGCTGCAACTAAATAAATGCACTTGTCCAGACTGTACAGTAGATTTACAGTAATCAGATCAGAACTATCTTTGCTCTGATTCTCAAATCACATTATTGTCTGTTCCTGGGTGATCATTGTAGGTTGAAAACACTAACCTGAGACCACGAGTTTTACAGAAACTAGAGAAATCTGAAGCCCCCAAATAAATACCATAAGTAAATTAGCTAATTAACTAATACAGATAAAGTTGTTACAAAGCCAGAAATAGAAGCTGAAAGCTATATATCACTGTATCTTGAGGAGAGGATCTTCTTCAGTGTCCTTTACAGTAAATACACTAACAAAAAAAATTTAATTGCACTGACTAAACCTGGTATTTATAATAATCCCTATTAATCACTGCAGACTAACGAGCGAGTATGTGCTCAGCAGTCCTCGATATTTGTGAGCAGTGGCTCCAGACTGTCCCCACCCCCCAGGGTTGGCAGTGGAGATGAGCAAATTAACAGTGCAGACTAAAGGTCCATTTACACAGAAAGATTATCTGCCGAAGATTTAAAGCCAAAGCCAGAAACAGAAAACAAACAGAACAGGTCATAAGGAATGCCTGAGATTTCTCCTCTTTTCAAATCCATTCCTGGCTTTGGCTTCAAATCTTTGGCAGATAATCTGTGTAAATGGACCCTAAGCAAATCATTTAGTTAGACTTCAAAGGCAGCAGGCTGATAAGCAGCTATGTGAAACCTCTCCCAGGACTGGATCTAGCTTTTTCAGGCATCCAGGGAGAAGCAGCAGAGTGGCACACAAAGTGATTCACTTAGTATGTACAGTTAACTTGCTCATTTCTAATTGACAGTGTTTTTGTCAATACTGTGTATCACTGGTGGCCAGGTGGGACGAGTTGCAAATCATAAATATCGCGGACTACTGAGCATGCACTCTCTCAGTAGTCCGCAATAATAAACAAGGATTATATCAGAATGATGGCATGAATAAAGAAAACCGGGTCCTAGGCAACAGGTTCATGCTGCCCTCAGGAAGGGCAGCATAAATTTGGTGACAGATTCCCCTTAATACAGGGTTTGACGCTGGATAGGTTTTTCTGTTTCTGCAGCATTTTATGTTGAATGTGGTTTTAAGTTATAATGGCCCAGTAAAGACCACTGTAACTGGACCATACTGTGATACAATGTCAACTGTTCATAAAGCTGTATCAAAAATACACACAATGACACTGAATTTCCATTTTCAGCCATTGTTAAGCCTGTGCATTTTTATTTAAGTGTCACTGACCCCAATAATTAAAACTTTTGACACGTCAGAGACACTATGGTACAGTACATTCCCATTTACGCTCATGGTTTTAGCCGTACTACTGTTTGCTGTTGTGCTTTTAACTCCTAACAAGATAGAACATACAGCTAAACCAGGAGCAAGTACAACCACAGTGACCCCACCATTCACCTAATGAAGGGGCCTATGCAAATAACTTTCCCTACCAACTCCTCTGTCTATAACACAGCCCACAAGTATTTTTTTCCCCGACAGCAACTTGTATTTAGGCAGGTGGTACAATGATACATTCTAAGGCCATGTTAACACACTGAATTTGCTGCAAGCAAAAGTGTTGGACATGCACAACCCAGTGTAAATGATGGGTGCTAAATGTAAGCATATAAACCAATATAACTATATCAAAGAACAGCTATGCCAAATACATAAACCATAGCACACCAAATATGTAATAAATAAAAGTACTTTATTATAACAGTACAATATTAAGTATTACTGATCCCCAAACTAAAAACAATTAAAATATAAATCCCACAGGGGGGTACCCGGTATAGTAGTACCACCCACAATGACACCCCATTCTAAGTATGTCACACACCCTGTATGAATAAAGTGCACGTGCAATGCGTTAGTGTTCTATAACATGGTACCAGCAATCCACAATAACAATAAATAAATGCACTGAGAGGTGTTACCTAATAATAAGAAAGACCATAAGCAATATCACCTAATTATAAGAAGTCGTGTACAAAGACAGTGAAATCAAAATCAGACCAAGATAGTAAGATACCACCATAAGTAGCAAACACAGGGTGGTGATGGGGTGTCAAGAAAGAGCCTCTTTTTCTTGACACCCATCACCACCCTGTTGTTGCTACTTATGGTGGTATCTTACTATCTGGTCTGATTTTGATTTCACTGTCTTTGTACACGACTTCTTATACATTAGGTGATATTGCTTATGGTCTTTCTTATTTATTAGGTAACACCTCTCATAGTGCATTTATTTATTGTATTGTGGATTGCTGGTACCATGTTATAGAACACTAACGCATTGCACGTGCACTTTATTCATACAGGGTGTGTGACATACTTAGACTGGGGTGTCATTGTGGGTGGTCTATACCGGGTCCCCCCTGTGGGATTTATATTTTAATTGTTTTTAGTGTGTGGGATCAGTAATACTTATATTGTACCTGTTATAATAAAGTACTTTTTTTATTACTTATTCGGTGTGCTATGGTTTATGTATTTGCATAGCTGTTTCTTTGATATAGTTACACTGAATTTGCTGTTAAACAACGGCCGTTGTTTAACAGCATACTTAATTGCATTGCATGGAACCACGGCGTAGTGTTAGTGCTGCACAAATAATTGACAGGTCTATTTTGTATGGTTGCTGTTCAGTGAACAGCGGCTGTACAAAGTAGGCTTTGCACAGTGTAAGTACGGCTCCTGCCATACTTTACACTGTGGTCCATGACAAATTGGAGTGCGGGCACACCCTAATGTGCCCGCATTCCAATTATAATCAAATTATGTTCATCTGCCGATACTGCAGTATCAACCGGGTGAACATATAAGACAATGGCCATTGTTTGACACAGTCATGTCAAACAATGGCCGATGTTCATACCCCATGGCCTAAAATTGAAAGACAATGTATTGAAATTATTCACTGCATAAATTGACATTAATTTATAATAAATTTAAAGTGAATATTAAAAAAAACAACATTTTGACAAGAATAGCGGTTAGTTAGCAGCTCTAGTGCTGTAGTCCTCTACAATAGTGTGGCAAACCTACACTTGGACGCTGTATCATATTCTATAGTAAAAAAAAAAAAACACAGAACAGATAAAATTCCCTTTCTGCATGTTGTATTTCTGAAAAATGTGTGCAGACATGCACAAATATACCCTATAAAAACCACAATTCACACCTTATCATATCACCTATATATAGTTACCTTCCTCCTCATGGTTAATTTTACAGATAACCATTGTACTAAGTTGCACTGAGCCCACAATGTAAATGTGCATCTGGTAGGGTGTTCTCACAGCAGCATAGAGTAGGGATATTGCCATAATATTCAGTTTACATTAAAAAATATTCAAAGCTCTACAAATATTGTATACAGATGTGTATACAGATATAGCAAACACACCACACATATATATATAATATATATATATATATATATATATATATATATATATATATATATATATATATATATATATATATACATATACACTCACCGGCCACTTTATTAGGTACACCTGTCCACTGCACGTTACCACTTAATTCTAATCAGCCAATCACATGGCGGCAACTCAGTGCATTTAGGCATGTAACATGGTCAAGACAATCTCTGCAGTTAAAACCGAGCATCAGTATGGTGAAGAAGGTGATTTGAGTGCCTTTGAACGTGCATGGTGTTGGTGCCAGAAGGGCTGGTCTGAGTATTTCAAACTGCTGATCACTGGGATTTTCACGCACAACCACTCTAGGGTTACAGGAATGGTCTGAAAAAGAAAAACATCCATGGTGGCGTTCTGTGGGCGGAATGCCTTGTTTTGCAGAGGTCAGAGGAGAAAGGGCAGACTAGTTCGGCTGATAGAAAGGCAACAGTGACTCAAATAGCCCCGTTACAACCAAGGTAGGCAGAAGGGCATCTCTGAACGCACAGTACGTCCACTTTGAGGCAGATGGGCTACAGCAGCAGAAGACCACCCGTTACTAGCATGGTGTACCTATAAAGTGGCCGGTGAGTGTATTATATATATATATATATATTATTGGTATGAATGGCTGATCAATGCAAACATCAATATTAAAAGATACCAAATTGTTGAAATGATGTAAAGGCCTAATTCATACAACATATTTGGTATCAGTATTTTAAGGAAATGTAGGTCCAAATCAGTCTATATTCCTGTTTTTTTTTTTTTTAATTTACAAATACTAATAAGAAATACAGCTGTGTCAATAAAGCCTAAAAGTGGCTTACACTGAGGACAGAATGATGCCAACAACATTACTGCAGCAGAGATGGTGGGCTAGGATTATACCAATTGCCTTTGATGAGAAAATAATTTCATATTGCATATATGACAAAACCTTAATTAGAGATGAGCGAACCGGGTTCGGGTTTGAGTCGATCCGAACCCGAACGTTCGGTATTTGATTAGCTGGGCTGCTGAACTTGGATAAAGCTCTAAGGTTGTCTGGAAACATGGATACAGCCAATGACTATATCCATGATTTCCACATAGCCTTAGGGCTTTATCCAACTTCAGCAGCCACCGCTAATCAAAGCCGAAAGTTCAGGTTCGGATGGACTCGAGCATGCTCAAGGTTCACTCATCTCTGATCTTAATGTTCCTCTGCAAAACTATATTATCAATACTCTATATTAGGAATAAAGACTAGAGCAAGGGTCAAATTAAAGTCTTGACATAGGTGTAAGGGGGACTTCTCTGTGGAGGTAGCTGAAGGTTTCAACTTTGCATCTTTGTGTAGTCAGCAGAAATAGCACAGTGATCCATAGTCTTCAATTTTTTAGTCGAGACAGGACCTGGACTGGGGTCACACATGGAAACTTGAAGATCAGTCACCATTCATGTTCCTGGTCCTTGCTGAGTGATGTACAAGAATTCTTTTTTTTTTCTTTAGTTACACTAGTAATCTTTAGCTTTAAGTATCTCTTTGATTACAGAACAAATGAAAAAGTTCCCTACATTTATATAATTAAAGTCATATTTGTCACATGAAAGCATTTTGGTCATTCCTGTGCAGCATGGGGATTCAGAATTCCCCACAGTCTCTTTTCCATAAGTGAAAATGCTGCTGTTGTTGTTCCCTATTGCAACCAGAGTACAACTTTTCTTTCTAGGCTGTACTATGAGTGCTGTGGGCAATAAGGGCAGATTTAATAAATGAGGCACAGTGTATTATATACACAGAGACGTAAATCATCCTCTAGTTTCTTCATAGCTTACAGTGCTATCACATAGTATAATCGTGTTTTTGTTTTTTTAGATTTTGACCCTTTTAATGTATTTCTTGAGGATTATCATCCACACAAAACACAGATGAAGAGTAATCCAGTGCACTACATATGGTACATATTTCTTTGCAGCAATTAAAGTGAAAATGTACTCTTGATGTTATAGAAAATGCCTTCTTCTGTAACTCTCTGTAAAATTGGTCCATAGATATTCTTGGTCAGTGGAATCACCAAGCCTTTACTGTCAATTTCACCTAAGGAAAAAATAAAAATTACTAAACACATACTTAAAGTGTACTTGTACAAACAAGAATTGCAGGGTACATTGTAGCCATTTGGTTGTTACACTGCTTGTGGGTATCAGGGTCAGCTATATCAGAAGACCAAATCAGAGTGCCAATGTTCTTTACAAGCTTAAAATGGTAGTACACATTGTCAAACATCTGGATGGGGTAGCTACATACAAAACACTACAGGGTATTCACATAGATGGATAGATAGATAGATAGATAGATAGATAGATAGAGATAGACAGACAGATAGATAGATATAGATAGATATAGATAGAGACAGAGATAGATTAGATAGATAGATAGATATGTAGCTACCCCATCCTTTTTCCAGATGCTTGACAATGTGTACTACCATTTTAAACTTGGAAGGAATGCTGGCACTATGATTTGATCTAGCCTACCTTGATACTCATAAGCAGTGTAACAACCAAATATATATACACACATACACATATATTGCCTTTTAGGGTATGTTCACACGTGGCTCAAATCTGAAGCTGTGGATTTGATGCTGCAGATATCATTGTGACTTAATGGTTGAACACAGTATAAAATCTGCAGCTTCAAATCTGTAGCGGATCCTGTACATGTACGTACCACATCTGCAGTAGATTTCACACTGCAAGTTCCGAAATCTGCTGCGGTCATATCCCTGCATTCTGATGAAGCCCCTCTGCCTTATTATTTAATTTAGTGTTGGGCATTGGAATAAGCATACATTACCTGGCTGCGTTCTCCAGCTGCCTGGTCACTGATGGCCAATCACTGTTTAGCAGCCGGACAGCACACTGATTGGCTGAGCACCATCTGTGACCAGGGAGCCGAAGAAGCAAGAATGCAGGGGCCCCAGGGAATAACTGTACCACATATTGCAGCAGATTTTGCTGCAGAATTTGCAGTGTGAAATCGGTAGCGGAACGTGTGAACTCACCTTAAGAAGAAAAAATAAATTTTAAAGATTTTACTAAAAGATTACGCCAGACTATCTTCTATATCACTGACCAGTCATCAAGAGTACAGTTGCGTTCGAAATGCGTCACGTGTACCCCTGTGGTGTGCTGCATCATGGTGTGAATTGCCTGTATTTTAACTTGGATTTGGAACGAAGAGAATCATTTTACTGGATTGCCGGATCATGTTTACTATATTGGACTGCAATGCACAAGTCAAGTGCGGATCCATGCACCCGAGGTGAGATGGCTTTCTTATTTTACTGTAATACCAGATACAACCTGCAGGCATGTGTAGTGCCATTACTGGAACAAAGCAACTATGTTTTTGTAATCCAGCACAAACCCTGAAAAGTATTATATAGGAATTGTAATAAGTCATCAGAATTATTGTTTGTATACACCTTATCACCTATACAAAGGCTGCTGCAAGACTCATGCCTGTATATAAGCTAGGCATTAGTTTGGGCTGAATGCCCCTTGAGAACCCTTTTAGGCGAGTTTGTGTGTGTGTGTGTGTGTGTGGGGGGGGTGGGGGGTACGGCTGGCATGGGCCAGGGTGATGGCAAGAATTTGTGCCAGGAGCGCATCCTTAATAGATCTCCCCCCTGTGTTTAGTCTAGGTTTAGACTATTTGTTGTCTTACTACAAGCCAGGATGGTGTAGCAGTATTTTGGTGTGCTCAGGATGCAGGACCCAATGGGAAAGTATCTAAAAATTGCTGTTAATAATGTGGCACAATTTACACACCAGAATTCTGGCTCATTTACAACAGGAATTGTGGGTTGTTGCATATTGAGTTGTATACCAAAATAGATGCTTATGTTTTTTTTTTCCTTAATTTTGAGCATACACAGTGTACTACCCACCATCCAGAACCATTTTGGCAGAGATAGCTGTTGGGTATCCCACGGTTTTTGCCATAGCAGAGTAGCCATTAACCTCTCCATACACAACCAAGCTAATATTTTTGGACTCTAGATGTCCAGATGGATGCCTGATGCCAACATCATTTCTCATTACAATCATATCACGCTCTCCTGGACCTGAAAAGATAAAAATAGCAGATGTTAGTGGACTGAACAACAACTTGGAAGTAGCAGATGTTATGTTGTGTTGGTAACGACAGGAATTCATCAGCTCTCATTTATTAAATTGTTCTTTATGGTTAGAGGTAAGCCATCTCATGTCTATTCAGCTTTGCAGTGAATAGATTTCTTTCTAGGACTGTACCTCCTGACAACACTGAAAAAAACAACTGATTGTTAAAGTGTAAAAACATGCAGCCAAACACAATGGTGGCATTCCTCAGACAACTGATCACAGATTTTATTAAAGTCAGACCTACCAAAAGAAAGCATTATCTCCAAATGTTTAGCTAAAGCTCCAACAATGGAATCGGCTACAGGCACTGGTTCATCACTTAGTAATCCAAACCTGTTCAGACAAAACACAACACAACCTTTTGAGCATTTTGACAGGTTTTATGGTTCAATGTTATTATATTGACACAGTTTTTTCAATTTTTATAACATACAACAATAAAGGAAAGCAATGTAGGTAGACATGAACAATGGTCAATCAGTATAGCAAGTATGAAGCAAGGGCGAAAAACAGTCCAGCCGACTACTAATGTTCATTTTAAGTGGTTCGCAACGAAAATGTTCATCCAGTTGAGTAATGCGGCCTTGTGGCTATTCCTCAAAAAGGGCGGAAGTCGAATATAATAGTTAGTAAACTGGGGTACATGCTCCTACAGTTTAACAGGGTAAAACAAGTCGAACAACATATCGACGTAACACACCAACATGCAACAGACAGTAGGTGAGTACATTAGTATATTTATCCGTATATAGAGCATTTATGACCACTGTTTGTCCAGTCCTCGCGCACCAAACGGTTAACAAGTGAAAACTAAGTTCACTAGGACTGTGTGCTACCCTAGTAAGCAGGGGGTTCGGAGTGATTTGGGCTTGATACCCAAACTGCCCATTGAGCGTCGAAGGAAGTGATAGTATCTCGTCCAAATGCTATATGACGTTCCAATGAGTATATCCTGTGCATGTCATGGAGTGTTTCTGCTTCTATGGGAGGGCTACAAGATTTCCATTTTCTAGTAATTGCCATCCTAGCCACTGTGAGGAGTTTGCATATAACATATCTGGCTTTATAAGGTATTGTGTCCACACCTAGGTATAACAGCGCCAACACGGGTGTTAGGGCTATTTTCGCTCCCAGAAGAGAGAAGATGATATCAGTGATCTGTGACCAAAATAATCTAAGCATCGGACATCCCCATAGGATGTGCAGGAGATCTCCATGGCAACCACATCTACGCCAACACTTATTCGATACTGAGGGGTAAATTTGGATGGGGTATGATACCAAAGCAAATGGACCTTTAAAACGTTTTCCCTTTGTGGGGTACTAATAACCGATTTTAATGCCCATTTAAACGCTATCTGCCAGTCGCTTATCGGAAAGGTGGAGTGGAGAGATTCTTCCCAAGTTATCATGTTGTTGTTTTTTTCAGGAGAATCCATGTTCTTTGACAGGTTTTAAGTTGAGCAATCAAAGTCTGCTCGCTCGTTGGCTAATCCTGATTTGGCCGATAATTGCTATACGATATGCTGAACCAAAGACTAATGAATGTGTCACCGATTCTTTTTGCCTTGTATAGGATGTTCTGCTTTCCAAGTGTTCCGATTCCCAGGGGACCTCTGGAATGACTTGGACTTTAGTATTTGGTGCTAATCCTGTCTACTCCCCAGTTAGCTGCAGGGGCTGTATGGCTCCTGGTGATTTCCACTACATTTGGTGGGACGGCCCAATTGTTTTTGAGTTTTGGTCCTGAATTCACTCCATTACACATTTCTCATTGAAGATAACCTCTAAGAAACTTAACTAAATCTCTCTATTCATGCGGTTCCTCATAACAGCAGAAATAAATTAGCTTTACTTTCAAAGCCTGGATAGAACTTCAGACCTCTTACAAGTTTGTTGTCAGCTAAACTATTATATGATCAATTAGAAACTTGTGGCCCTTGTCTACAAGACTACAAACATTTGAGGCAATCTGTTTTTTTTAGTAAATGCTTTTCTGTCCAGCCTCCCCACTCTACTATATAATGCTACCACTACAGATTATCTTCCCTCCCTTTTGTGTCCTGTCTTATAGTGTCTTCTGTTTGTTACGGTCTCTATTGTTGGTCTTTGCGACCCTTTCTGATTGTAATCGCTTTGGTTTTAACCAATTTCTGGGTGCTCTCTGATCACATTTTATATGTAATTGGCTCATGATTTATAGTTTATTTGTATTATGTAATGTACTATGAAAAGGTCTTTGAAGTTTCTGCTATTATTTAGAAGATTCCATAACAACAAAGATTAGAAAAACTGTAAAATAAAATAGTTATAAGTCACTACAGATTATGTGCTACCTGCAACTACCTCACTATGGTTAAATCCCCATGATTTAATCTTCAAATAGACACATTGGGTAAGATTTATCAAATTGGTTTAATGTGAAACCAGCTCAGTTGCCCTTAGCAACCAATCAGATTCCACCTGTCATTCCTCACAGATTCTTGGAAAATGAAAGGTGGAATCTGGTTGCTAGGGGCAACTGAGCCGGTTTCACTTTACACCATGTTTGATAAATCTCCCCCATTGTTCAGAAAGAGATTGTGAAAGTACAGCTCTTACCACTGGAACGCCTCCATGTTGCTGTCACTTTTTCCTACTTTATTGTACACAGCTTCTTTAACGTTGTCCACACTGGTTGTAGCTGGAACATTCAGAAGATAGCAAAGGAGCTCCTTCTACATATTAGAGAATGCAGATACATTTTAGGCATTGCCGTTAACATTCATAAACAATATAATTAAAGCGTAACTGTCATATTTTTTTTTATTGCAAAATCAGTAGTATAAACGATTTTAAGAACTCTGTAATAGGTTTTATCAGCCAAAAAAGCCTCCTTCTGTACTCAAGAAGCAATCTCCCAGCCTCCCCCCTGACTTCTTATCTGTGCATTATCAGGCAAACACGTCTTCATTACAGAGAAGCCAGTGAAGAGGGGCTCTGCTCTCTCCATTGTAAGCCTATGAAGGGGGGAGGGGCCGAGAGAGATGAGGGAGCAGGAAAAGGTGACATTAATGTCAGCTGTTTGTAGACTCTCTGGGCACCTAAAACGCTGGATTCTGGGGTCAGAAAGGTCAGTGCTTATCTATGAACTTACTGAGAGAAGATTGCAGGGTGTTGTGCTTTGCAAGACTGCTCCGTGCTCAGTCACTCCTAACAGCCCCTCCCCTCTCCATAGCCACATAATGGACACAGAAATCCTGCTTCATCTGATGTGACGGGGGAGGCTGGGAGATTGCTTTTTCACTACAGAAGGAAACTCTTTTGGTTTATAAAACCTATTACAGAGTTTCTTAAAATCGCTTGTACTGTTGATATTTAATGTTTAAAAAAAAATTAACCTGAAATGACAGTTACGCTTTAACCATTAAAGGGGTTGGTCATATTATAGTAAAATACTTCAGTGTACAGTATTAGTAACTTTACTCACTGTATATTCTGACAGCAGCTCCCTGTGTACCTCATAGAGCTAAAATCAGAATCCCCTCCTCCAGGCTGTGCTGCCCGGCTCTGCGGCGAGTCTGTGCATAAGATGGCTGACATTAAGGAGCATGTGACCATGCCACTCCCCTTGTGTCATCCACTGAGCCTATATATGCCTATGGAGAACACTGGGAGTGAGGCATGGTCACATGCTCCTCCATGTCGGCCATCTTATGGATAGACTCACCACAGAGCAGGCGGCACAGCCTGGAGGAGGGGAGAGTGACTTTAGCCAGTCTATTCATGTAGTGGTACACTCGCTTTAAGCATTATTGCCATCGATTGCAAAGATGGCCTTTATCTTTATCTATACTCTATATCTTCATCTATTGTAAGTTTATGGAAAAGTTTATGAAATTACTATAAAGCTCCTTGACATGGCAATGGCAAACACTAAAAATAAAGCAATATAAGTAAAAAAAAGAGCCTCCAGGAAAACACATCAACATTTGCTTACCCTCAAGTACATTTAACCCCCAACTGACTGCCCCATGTTAATTCACAGGCTAGGCAGGGGAGGGTGTATGGAGTGGGCTCAGGAGCTGAACACAAGCCATATAGACTGGGTGTCTCTTGCTATGTACAACAAAATACTGCTGATGTCAGTCATTTAACCATTTAAATGTCAAGGCCAATAGTGATGGTGGTATTTGAATTTCCAAACATATTTGGTACTGCAGCATAAAGAATTGTCTGAACTATAATAAACATTGTATACTTACTGATGCCGGTAAGGACGTTACCCTTCTGAACCGCTTGAGCACTAGGTATTAGCAATTTAATATAATCAGATTGTCATGAACGCATGATTTTCAGCTGTTTTGTCTATTGGAGATTATGTTATGGAAGCGATCTTTTCTGAAGCCATAAGATGGCGCTTGGCATTTTTACTTACCTAAACGAGTTATCTCATGGATTGCAGCATATCTATGCTGCGAGATCTCTATAGAGATCAGAGCCCTTATCTAGATACTTCTGTACATGTATTATTTGTTAACAGTAAAAGCCATAAAATCTGATCTTTTCCATTTAAAATAAAAGTTAAATAAACATGTTTGCTATGCCGCGTCGTAATCGCGAACTATTAATTAATCACATTTGATGCACGGTAAATGTAGAAAAAAAAAAAGTGCAAATTGCGCATTTTGTCGCATCAAATCGTTGTAATAGCGATGTCATTTGCACATCGGTACCGATAGAAAGAACAATCATGGCGCAAAAATGATCACACAGCCTAGTGGATAAAAGCGCTATCCTGAATGGAGAGTAAGCACTATATTTGTTGACATGGTTAATGTTTTACAGCCATGATACAATATAATTTATAAATGTTCATATCGTTTTAATCGTAACGACTTGATATATATGTCAGTTTATCCAGGCCGAATGGCGTAAAAAATGTTCCCCAAAACCAAATGCTTTTTTTTTATTTCAACACTTTGAATTTTGGTTCGCATGTATGCAAAAGCCTGTCATTGCAAGTACAATTAGTGACGCAAAAATAGGGCTCATGTGTCTCTATGTGGAAAATGCAAGTGCTATGGCCTTTTAAGCACATTCAAATTGGCTCTGTCCTTAAGGTTAAAATATGTTACTATCCCCCTTAGTTAAGGTCAAGACATTTTCGTTTTTGCGCTTTTGCTTTTTCTTATGTTTAAAAGTCCATAGCGCTTGCTTTTTTCACCTAGAGACTTATATGACGCTTATTTTTTGCAAAACAATTGTACTTTGTAATGACGGCATATTTTTCCATAAAATATGCTGCGAACCGTCATTTGCGTGTCAATTGACGAATTTGTTTGATTTCGGGGAGTTTTGCATTTACGCCGTTCATATAAAATGACTTGTTCTGATGTTCCTCAGTTGTTACGATTACAATGATATGTAACATGTATAACTTTTATATTATGTGATGGCTGAAAAATTCAACCATTGTTAACAATGCCTTAAAATCTCTCATTGCTTATAGCGCTTTATCCTTTGGTCTATGGGCTGTGTCATGTCATTTTTTGCGCCATGATGCGCGACCGAGCGCGAGATCAGGAATGTGATTAATTAATAGTTCGGGGATTACGCACGCGGCGATACCAAATATGTTTATTTATTTGTTTATTTATTAATTTATATTTATAAAATGGGAAAAAAGGGGAAGATTTGGACTTTTATTAGGGGAGGGGATTTTTTTATTAATTAAACCATTTTTACTTTTTTTTTTACATAAACTAGAAGCCCCCCTGGGGGACTTGTATATAGACAGCACTGATCTCTCATAGAGATCAATGCTGTGTATATACACAGCAAAGATCATTGTAATCGGTGATAGATTGCTATGGCCTGCTGCAGGCCATAGCAATCTATTGCCGAGCCGGGATCAGCGTCATTCCGACACTGAGACCCGGGCCGGCCAGAAGAACGGATCGCGGGGGGGAGATCCGTGCCACTAGACACCGGGGACGTGCAGTACAAAGCACTTCAATGCAGCTGTCAGGTTTGACAGCTGCATTGAAGTGCTTAATTAGCCGGAGCGGCAACGGGTCCCGCGCCGGCTAATAGAGGCACTGCCCGGCTGCATATTGCAGCCGGGATCGGTGCCGTTCAGCGGGCGGGGTCCCGGCGGGACGTCATGGGGCGCTAAGGGTTAAACAAAAAATTATTATAGCCCAGAATAGCATTTGTTTGATTGTGGCACATTAAACATTTACAAGATACAGTTTACATGATATACATTACCTGACTTCATGTATTCATTCACAATACAAAAGTCACAAGGTTTCCTGGAATGCTCACTTACCCATGTTATTGGTGGTGCATCTATAGTTAGCAACGGGCATGGATCAGCATTTATTAATCCCATTTTCACAAACCCACTCATTGCTTTAGCAAATCCCTGGAAGAAACAAAATGCATTGACTGCAATCAAAGGTAGCAAGGTTCACCAATGGTGTTTACTAAGCCTGAGCAGAAAAAGCCTGGAGCTTTCTCAGACTGCATGCTCTTAGTTTACACTTTCACACAAACTCATGCTAAATATGGCACATCTTTAGATTAGAAGTTACAGCTGTGTCGGTGAAGCCCTGTTAAGATTTAAACACTGTCAGCTCTCCTGGCATCATATTTTTTTTACTGGACTTTGTAGGATGGAATTCCCTTTTTTTTAATTGCATTAATGCTATGTTTTAGCATTATCTCACAGCAGCTGTAATCTCTGTGTATGTAAGCTTTTAATTTACATCATACTGTATCAGACTCTGCAACGAATACGCAATGGCCCAGATTTACAAATACTGTCTAATTTCTATGTGTGCCCAAAACTCATAATACATGAGACACTAACTTCGCCAGAATTCTTGAACATTTGTAATAGTACATCTGCCCCATGTGTGATTCCAGCACAATATGGATTACCTAATACCTTACCTTATATCTCAGTGTTCCTCTCATTAAGGTATGCGCTGACTGAATCCCATAGGGTTCAGCATATTTTGTACTATCCCTGTTAGGGAAGCCTTCTAAATTCAAGCCAGGGAACCAGTCCATGTCTGTAACAGACTCAAGTAGTGCCCCCCAGCAGCAATATTAACAACCTAAGAAGAGAACAGATAGAACATAAATGACAAGCTATGTGAGGGGCTTAAGACAACATATAGCAAACGGCCACAGCAAATATTACTGTCCAGGGATAAGCCTCTTTCACTTGTGCTAATGCTAATTTTATTATAGCATATTCCAAACCAAATGGCATAAACTAAATATTTGCTGATATTATGACACATTAGGCAAAAGCTGAAAAGGCTCTACGTTCCTTATTTTGAGAATACTTTATTAGTACTTATCTCCAATGTATTTTTCAGTAAAATAGCACAATGGCTTTTCAGACTATCAGCTTTTCGGTGTCTGTACTACGCAGAGCACAGAGACAGAAATAGTTGGCTGTGAACTCCATGTATTGGTAGCAAAGTGTTAATGCAGCCTTAGCTCCTACCAAAGAGGCTGCAGTAGCACTGTCACACCACTATACAGAGGACGGAGCAAAAAATCAGCTAGGAAAATGGAAACTACAGACATCCAGGTCTATGTGAGCCTTCAAGCAATAGGCCCATTGGAGCCTACCATGTCTAAACTCATCCAGAATATGGTACAACAGTAATAATGCAAAGGCACTAAAGGCATGTTCATATACATATTTGTTTTTTGTTTTTTCAAATGTATCAGACAGGCATTGTGGCCCTGAAGTCCCAAGCAGGGTGCAATATACAGCAGTGCCTTATGGAGGAAAAAGCTACAAGGGATGCAAATGCATGACAGACAGCAATTAATACTTCTTCCCTTAGTGGGCCCTGGCATATCTGGATAGGTGTAACGCCTTTCCTGACCTCATGCTTATACAGCAGGACACAGAGGTACAGGCTTTCATGTTACAATGGCCACACTTGTCTACTGCATACATACACATACATAGGTGGAGGATGCATACACATTCTTATCTCATCACGTCTAGCAGTCAATAATCTCTTGCCAAGAGGAACGCTACCTAAAAGTAGCCTCTTATTTTTAAGGGAAGCATGGACATTTTTAAGCCCTCTAGTGGCAAGGCTCATAGTCTAACCAGAACCTGTAATTGATTACATATCTGGCTGAGACATAACTGCACGGTGAGTTTTGCAGCAGACCAACATTTCTATCTGGGTACATTATTTTCTTTCACTGACTGTACAAAATCATAAGATGATGGGTCCTTTTGAAGATCTAAAAATAAATATTACAAGCATATGTAGAAATATATGTTACCTCTCCATTCTTTAAATATGTGGCAGGTTGTATTGTGTTGAGAGAACAGCCAGAGGGCTCCAGCTGAACTTATATCTCAGTGGGTTGTCAGAACACTCAGGGGCTGGAAGACCTCCGCAAAAAGATATGTAGGATTCCACCTGCAGAAAACAAGAAAGTATATCAGCAGACACAGCACACCACACTTCTACCACAGGTGTCTGTCAGTACCTCAAGGAAAAAGCTGAATTTTTTTTATTTCTATGCTCAAGTGACACTGGCAAACAATTTACTAATAGACTATATTCCTCTATTAGGCCTTGGATGAGAAGCCTCTTGAAACCTCACTGCGTGTGTGTATGCCCCCTCTGAATAACCAGAAGAAGAAGCCTAAGTGTTATGTATCCTAATACGTACCTTTGCTCCAACATCTTTAGCTTTATCAAAGCATTCCATAGCCAACATATGGTCAAGACCTGGATCCAAACCCATTTCTCCGACAATTGTTATCCCAGCATCTTCCACACTATGAAGAAATACAAGTACATATAACTTCCTGCTGCATATTAATACATCTTTTATGCAAGCGACATTTAGAAATAATCAGAGGTCTCTCCGTAGGTGCTCAAAGGTATATTCAAGATTTACACATTATACAAAAATTCTTTTACACCACAAACAAAAGTTACCAGAAATTATGACAAAAATTATTTCCTGTTGTGTTCGCATGATAAATTAAAAAGGAATATACAGAGTTCCAGGGTTCTGATTGTGATAATGAAAAGCTTTTTAAACTGCACTAGCACAGTACATAATCCAGAACTCCATGCTGTCACCAGCCTTAAGCAGCATCAAGGAAATCAGACTGACAAGACCCTGAAACTGTAGAAATGAGCAACTGACAAGCAGAACATGCTGCAGAAGAACTATAAGGCTAGGTTCACATTACTGCCTATAGGGTAGATGTGCAGGCAAGAGGAGCTAAAGCACCTAAAAACAGGTGCTTCACCTTTACCTGAAATATGCAGTAAACCGTGTGCAGTTTTGCAGTGTGTGAACCCAGCCAAAGGCAACATGTAAGCCGGTTAGAATTTATCTTTATATACAGCATGAATAGGCAACAAAAAAAGTAATGGGTAAGACAAGAACATCCATGAATAGCAGATTACTATGCCAGATCAAATGAGGCAATAAGCACTGTTCTAGGCACAAGTATGGATACTTACCTACTGATAAGGTAGGCAACACAAGGAAAATAGAGTATGAGACAAATCTTCACATGACAAAACAAATTTTTATAGCCAAAAAGTCAAGATGAGAGAACTTTTTTAAAAAAAAAAAACAAAAAAAACTAGGGATGGTCCGAAGAGTTCGGTTCGGGTTCGTACGAACCCGAACTCTCGGTAATGATTCCCGATCCTAGCGGGAGGACCGCCTGGAAAACTGGGATACAGCCATAGCCATATCCCAGTTTTCCAGGCGGTCTTCCCGCTGTATCCACCCGCTCCACGGAGCGGGCAGACAGCGGGAATCTGATGCCGAGTGTTGGGGTTCATACGAACCCGAACCTCGGAGGGTTCGGACCATCCCTAAAAAAAACACAACAGGGTCCATACAGAATCATATTTGTAGAGCAAGTCTATGTGCAATGTTGTTTTTGTTGTGTAAATGTTTGATTTACTTTACAATAACTGCCTTAGGATAAAAAACAGAAACATACTCTACCTTTGCTGGAGTTCCTTCATGGATGGTGTCAAGTAACTAGCAGTTACCAGGTTCACCTTATTCTTGATGCATTGCTTTGCCACTAATGGATGCGCAGAATAAGGCAGTAAACTGAATAGTGTGAAACAAAACACAGGAGTAAGTGACAAGAGCACTGAGAAATTGCTGAAGAGTGAAGAGGGGCAATACACACACAATCTGGCTAACAAACATGAAATCACTTCAATAAAGGGTTTGTTGTGCAAACAAAACAGCAACAATTCCAAAGTTACCAGCAAAAACTGACAACAAATTATCAGTAGGAAAAAAAATTATATTATATATATATATATATATATATATATATATATATATATATATATATATTTTTTTTTTTTTTTTTTTTCCTTGAATGGTCTAAAACTAATAAAACAATAACAGAACGTGGCAAAGTTACTGAACCGAGCCAGATACTGAAACATTCTTTCTTTTTTTGGGTTTATTTTCTGATTGTAATTTTTATAAAACTTTTAATATATTATTGTAGGGGCTTTTACAGCAAGCCCCTTGGACAGAGGCAAAATTAACATCTCAAGCCTTTTCTTTGTATGGTGAAGGTTTTTTAGCATGCTTTGTGACCTCTGCAGAGGTCATTCCAAAGGAAGAGAGTCTCCATATCGGCAAATACAATAGTTTTAGGGTTAAAGGGGTTATCCAGCGCTACAAAAACATGCCCACTTTTCCCCTCTCTTGTCTCCAGTTCAGGTGTTGTTTGCAATTAAGCTCCATTTACTTCAATGGAACTGAGTTTGAAACCCCACCCAACCAGGAGACAAGAGAGGGGGAAAAGTGGCCATGTTTTTGTAGCGCTGGATAACCCCTTTAAAACCCACACCCATGTTCAGCCTTTGAAACATGGTGGAAGTTATGAAGTGGGCTCCTGAACAGCTAGAGTAATATCTGACTGAACTGACAAAGCTTTGTATGAAATAATAAAAAAACTACAAGATTTCAGGATTGTTTTATAATATAGAGAGTAAAATAGAAAATCCCTACTAATTTTATATTTACCATAAAACTATAGGTCATTTTATGATGACACTATCCCTTTAAAGTCACTAAACTAGCTGGCAATAAGCATGGTTTGAACACCCAACTGTTATTACTTTCCCAGAAGATTAGGAAAACTTGAATACAGTGGACAGTGTAAAAGGTTACAGTAACCTGACAACAAGCTCATGTTTCTTCACTAAGGAGGACAATTTCTCTTCACTCTTCAAGACATCCATCTCCAGTGGGGTTGTGTTATTATACTTCTTTGATAAATGATCCACTTGATCTTTAATCATCGACACTGGAAAACAAGTATTACCTTAGCCACAACTTAATAGTTCACATTTACATTAAATGCATTGAAATTCATCTTATGTCATGGCCTAAAAATATTGGTCCTTGCTTGAACGACTAAGTTTTTACAATGTGATTTTGTACTTCTTGTGACATTAGCATAAGGTGACCCGTATATCTATACAGTGTGTATAAAGTCAATGGGATCCATCCCACTTTTGCTGATTGGTATGCAGCGGGTCCGTTACCCCAATATTTTCATCACTCTGTTCCTAATAAAGCCAGGTTCACACTTCTGCCAGGGCTCTTAGTCACAGTTCTCTATCACAAGTTCTTTTTATTTTGCAGAATAGGAATTAGGAAAAATATTTGCAAGCAGTTGTTCTCTGCACATATTCTGCATTATAATAGACACCAGACAGAAACCTGATCAACCCCATTGAAGTCAATAGGATATCTTAGGATCTGTCTGCATCTGTTAGTATTCATTCTTCAACAATTCAGATCTGTTCTGATGTGTCAAACGGATTCCCCAATGATAGCTCTGAATAGAGAACTAGCAGAAGTGTGAACCTAGCCTATCTGAAAAACATTTAAGTAATCTAAACCCAGACTTAGAACGCCTTTACATAGAGAGATTTATCTGAAAGATTTTGAAAACCAAAGCCAGGAATGGGTTTCAAAAGAGGGGAAACCTCAGTTTTTCCTTTATGACCTGTTCCCTGTTTATAGTCGGTTTCTTGTTTTGGCTTCAAAAATCTGTCAGATAAATCTCTCTGTGTAAAGGCACCCTAACTTTACTCTGTACTAGCCTTTCTTTCATGCGTATGGGGTGGGGACATTAGAAGACATAGCTGTCAGCCACAGCCATCTAATGTGTATGGCCAGCCTTAACGAGTGTCTTACTGAGTGTTCCTATGGAACAATTAAGTAATTGTACCCAAAAGGGTACTTTGAAGAACTATTCTATGCCACATTTTTATTGCCCAACATTGTACAATACCCTCTATACTAGATATTATTGAAGGGGATATCCGGAAAGAAGAAAAAAAGTCCTACCTTTTCTACTCTCCGGCACTCTACTTTTTCCATCTATCCATCCATGCTGACACTACCGCAGATAAGAGGGGGCAGAAGCATAATAAGGGCAGTGATCAATAGCTGTCCGATCTTAGCAATGTCGCAGCGTAATCAAGCAGTTATTGGACATCCTGTGTATGTGCATGTTTCGCATGATTATGCTCCTGTCCCCCCTCTGGTCTGTGGAAGTATCAGCATGGATGGGCAGACAGAGGAGCTGGAACGCCTAAGAGATCTCCAGATAACCCCTTTAATCAAGTCAACATTGTTAGATAATCCAACGCCACAATTTCTCAGTTTGGGAGATTTGAGAATCATATTTTGCTGTTTTACTGGATTGATTTTGAGTTGTAGGCACCTTAGTTCACTACTATAATACTTGTATGGAATCATTTTACTCCCATAAAACTATTTGGTACAATGAATAGTTCTGTAGTTTATATAGTTCTTACAATAAGTTTACTTTCACTTTTACTTTTGTGCACTTTACATACATAGTAAACAATAAATCAACAACTAAAAAAGTGAAGTTATCTGTGGAGGAAAAGCAAGTGGCCAACTTCCCTGTAATGGGATTAAATGGGGTTTCCGGACAAAACAGATCATTCAGTGGGGTGCTGTCCACGCTGATCAGCCGTTCAGCGCCCGAACTACACAGTGAACGGGACCTGAGCTGCAGTTACACATCACCACCACTACACACTGTGTAGTGTGGGTAACAGTCAGTGACTATCCTGTGGACAGTTTACCGTTCCATTTTTCCCAGAAAACTCCTTTAAGAATTAGATGATTGCGCATTGTGATGCCTATAACTCCATGAAAGAAATAATACTACTGTGTTTCCCCGAAAAAAGACAGTGTCTTGTATTAATTTTTGCTCCCAAAGATGAGTGTTCTTATTGTTTTTAGGGGATGTCATCACAACCAGCACATAACCAGACAACCCACCACCTCCCTCCCCTTAGCGGCATAGTGGTGGAGGGTGGCGGCAGGGGTCTTACGTTCAGGGGATGCCTTATTTTAAGCTATCCTGTAAAACCTCCACTATGCCTTATTTTCAGAGGATGTCTTATTTTCGTGGAAACATGGTATGTTTTTTTAAAGCTACCTAAAGTACCCCTGTCACTTCAGAAAATTTTTTTGATATGTCACAGAGACACATAAAAAGAAGAAAGAAGCATGGGGGTTAAAGTGACACTGTCACCCCCTATTTGCATTTTGACTGCTCTCCACAGGTGTAAAGAGTAAATGTTACAGCTTTCATTACTTATTTTATATCACACCTCATGGTGCTTGTTCTGGTAAAAAGTTGTTTTTATCACCTGTGGATTGGTATATGTGGGAGGGGCCTCGCGGGCTATGTGCCACATTGCTCCACCCCCAGTGCCATTTAGCACGCCCCCATCCGTGATGTCATTGCCACATAGGCCCCGCCCCCTCAGCAGCCATTGGTGTGGGACAATCTAGGGGGTGTGACCTAGAGCTTTAGGCTGGCCCTTCCAATGGCTGCTGAGGGGGTGGGGCATATGCGGCGATGGTGTCACAGATGGAGGCGGGGCTAAGTGGTGCTAGGGGCGGAGAGATGTGGCACATAGGCCGGAGGCTCCACCCGAATATACCAATCCACAGGTGATAAAAACGACTTTTTACCAGAACAAGCACCATGAGGTAGAATATAAAATAAGTAATGAAAGCTGTAACATTTACCCTTTACACCTGTGGAGAGCAGTCAAAATGCAAATAGGGGTGACCGTGTCACTTAAAGTGCTGCCCATAGACTTTCCATGAAAATAAATTGACAGAGCTGGGAGAGAGCGTGCGCTTCTTAGCGATGTATCTAGCAATCGAAGGGGGTCTTGGCACTAAGATCAAACTTTTTGCAAAAATGAAAAAAGAAAAACAAGATACAGCTCACTAGTCCTTGAGTCAGCAGCAACAGATTAAATGCAGGGACGGGTGCTCGAACTCCTGGGCGTTGGCCAGACGCCGTGAGCTAGACTTCAGCAAGGAGAGAAGGGAGAGGGGGATTTGGAAGTCAGCACTCCAGGTCTCAGACCATGATTAAGCGCAGTAGCGCGAAACGCGTAGGTCCGGTGGTGCCCACCATGGGATTTTATTGCACGAATAAAAGTTATATTTTAATCTACTACGTCCTGGAGTGCCGACTTCCAAATCCCCCTTCTCTTCTTGCTGATCAAAACTTTGTTCAGTGCCCATTTAAATTGAATAGTAGCTTACCTTTATGTATAAACTGTAAAATAATGTTTAAAGGAGGACATACCCCTTTATTGTCTCATAAATACCAGATAAGAATATGATCTGAAAAGCTTATAATTACCTGCAGTAATTTCAACATTAGGATCTCTTGTGAGATAACCTATGACAGGTTCTGAAACATATCCAGATCCAAGCACCAGAATCCTCTTCTTTGATCCCACAGTCATAAGCTGGGCATACTCTCTGGCAAGTAAATAATATGAAAACATTAGGCTTCATAGAAAACTTAAGTAAAAATAAAAATATAACTGACCTCATCACAATACAAATCAAAGCAAAGCCATCACCTAAGTGTCCATATGGCAATAAATTTTACCTATCAGGTTTAAAAACTCTTGACAAGACACGTCACATGTTTTGATCGCTGAGGGACACGGGGCTGAGGCTGGCCGTGGGCTGCAAAAACAAAGACAGGGGCAGGGATAGCTGCAGTGACTGTGGATGGCCGGGGGCTGAGCACTGTTGGGGGGCGGGGAATCACTGCTGCAGAGAGACACTGCAGAGGTGGAGAACACTAAGCAGCAAACAATGACAGACATATCAGAAGTTTGAAACTATTGCAAATTTATTTAAATTTCTTGGTATTATTTACAGTACTTATGAAATATATAAAGTAGCTCACCCCAAAGAAAAAGAATTTGCTACTCAGTGCCGCCTTTTGGTGATAGATTTCCTTCAAATTAACGTTGGACCCTTATAGAGCCTTAAAACCTGACTTGGGATTATACACTAAACCTAATGGTTCCTGACCATCGTCAGTGCAGAGCAAGGTACTGGTAGTTTAGGTGAGAGGGTTTTAATGTGGCACTGGTGGGATAGTAAGCCTTCTAAAAGGGGTTATCCAGTTAGGTAAAATATATGCTGAATCATCCCCCCTGCTTCATTCCATACATGTCATTATCTATTCAGTCTCCTTCCATCACTTTGGAGCTACTAAATCCTGCTGAAGACATAGAAATTTCTCTCTGACCTGTTCAGTCCAGCACTGCTCTCAACCCCCTCCTCCCCCCTTCCTTCCAGACCGCTGATGTAAACAAGTCCTTATTTACAACATTGTTGCTTCTTTCTAATGCTAGGAGGGTTAATCTGACGTCAAGTTGCTGATGAATTCACTGTTATTATCCCTCCCCCATTACAAAAAAGCTAGATAGTTGTAAATAAGGAGTTGTTTACATTGCTCTGTACTAAGGAGGGCAAGAACCGTGAAACAGCTGTTTACAGATGGGTAACTGTCTCCTGGTATGAAAAGAAGCCACTTTCAGTAGGTAGAAGTGTAAAGAAAGATCTTTATCTACTGAAAATGACCTACTTTGCATAATGTATCCCCTGTTTGCCTCTGGGAGAGATGCACTATGAAGCGCCTGTTCCGTTTTTTTCTCTTAGGCATGAGGCTATGTTCACATGTGGTGTTAAGCATTAATTAAGCATTTTTGCAGCGATTTTTAATGCTATTTACTGCATAGTAAAATAGCAATTGCAGCAATTCCGTCCAAATTAAGGCAAAATATTGTTATTTTACCATTACAAAAACATAATTAATGACGAATAAATGCAGCATGTGAACATAGCCTAACTGCAGTAGCTAAATAGATGAAGTGGTAGATATTAATCCAAACCTACAGGTATGTAGGCACTCCCACCAAACATGGTGTGTGTACATTTATTAAGCCAGTTTGGCTCTCATCAAGGAGACACACTACCCCCAAGTCCCATGTGTTAGGGTCCTATTACACAAAGTGATTTTAACAATTAACGACAAACGATAAATGAAATTAGTGAAAAAATGCGGAACTTGAATGTGGAATTACAGCGAATGATTAACGATAATTTTGGGTTCAGATCTACATCAACAATCAACGACATATAAACAATTTTTCGACCATTGCCTGCAATTACACAGAACGATCATCATTTAAATTTAAACGCTATAATGATTTTTCGCACAATCGTCCCGTGCAATAGGGCCCTAAGTCATAGAATTACTCTTACCTGCTCTCCCTAAGCTTCTGTATGTACTTGTATCTAGGAGTTAGTGAGCCATTGCTTGCAATCACTGCCTGGGTTTAGAAAATACAAAAATAATTCATACATCTTCAAAGTAGAGAATTATGGAAGATTAAAGAGGTGAGAAGGCAGAGAACTTACATCTCGAACAACAGGAGAAAACTTTTCTTGATCAATTGGTCTGGTAGCATCAGACATTAGCTGAAGAGGTAAAAAATAAAGGCGTACATTTATTTACTTTCAAAGAGTTTTCTTTTTTCCCTAACAAGAATTAAAAAGGTATATAACTTTGCAGTAGTTATGTATTGAATGGTCAAGTAATACAATGAAAGAAAGAAATGAATATGCTGAACAATTTACTTAAGGACAGTAAGGAAAAGGCACTGGAATTAGAAATAGGATCAAATCTAGCCAGGGTAATATTCCTGATAACAAGGTGACAAACTAGAAGGTCTGACAGACAATATTCACATGGGATAGGGAAAGCCAGGAAAGGACATAAAGTGGTAGCCAAAAAGAGGAGTCCAATGAGGTACCTAGATAAGTCATCCAGGTTTGTCAGGCGGCAACAAATTTACCTGGGAATCCTGAAGTAGACTGGTAAACTTATTACTGGCAAAGAGCCAGTTAACCAGTTCCAATGGGATACTGGATGTTTTCCAGCTTCGTGCAATTGCTAGCTTAGCTGACAAAAATATAAAATGTTTTCTAGCTCCCTTGGGTGCCTCTGGGACAGATGCACTATGAAGCGCCTGTTCCTTTTTTTCTTTTAAGGCTGAGGCTATGTGCACATGTGGTGTTTAATAAGCATTAATTATGCATTTTTTCCACAAGTTTGATGCTATTTTATCACACACAAAATAGCACTATTTTTGCAGCGATTTCTTCAAAATCACAAGAATTGTGATATTTTTCTGTAGCAAAAGGCATAATTAATGCTAGGGCTTGGCGATTTGACCAAAATATAAAATCTAAATAATTATTTTTTTAAACATTGGACAATTCTCGATTTAAATCTCAATTTTCTTTTCTCTCCTAAATAAACTGTTTAACTGAAAATGTTATTGGTGTTTGAGGCAGCAACTATGCTGCTGCATACTGTAACCCCCCTGTAGAAGTCCCCTTATATGTTATGTTATGGGAATACTGGCTGTTATTATAAGGGGGACACTATGGCTGACACTCAGTCTAGTACAGTGTACTTTCAAGACAGTAATACCGTTCGTACAATACTTTTGGACCTACATTAGGTCTAGAACTTACCTTTTAATGTTATTAGTTAAAAATGATGGTAGAAGTTCAAAAACAAAATGCACAAAACAGGTACAGTACAAAACTATTACACAGCAGTCCTACTAAATAAACCTACGAACATCTGAGATATGATGTGCAAGGTTATGTAGTAAAAGTCCTATTCACATATAAAGATAGATGGCACAAAGATACTAGCAGATATAAATGCAGAAAAAGAACTGCAATGAAGGATTTTATAAGGCAATAGTGAACCTAAAGGAGATGAGGAACACCCTAAACAGTTCCAAGCTTATTACATGTATTTCAGTGTTCAACGTATGGAAAAAATACCATTAGATTTTATTATTATCATTATTGATAATATTGTACACTAATATACTGCAAACATATTTTGCAGCACTTTACAATGCCGAGGATACATATATAGACAAAATTTAGACATTACGGAGATACACATTTAACCATTAAGCCAAAAGCGAGTCAAACAAAGGCTAAAGAGCTAAGTGCTTTATTTCTACAATGGTCTGGCAATGTGTTATAAAAAAGGATAGTGCAAATAATGGGTGACTAGTAAGTTCAGCAGCATCTGGGTGGGTAAATAATAGGCATCAGAGCTACTGACCTGACACTGGGTATAGAAAGGGCTTGGCTCCCAAGCCCACTCTATGCATCCTTAGTGCAAAGCGTCAAGTGCTTGAAGCAGATGCTGGAAACTTCTTAGTTCCATCAAGTGAATATTGGTCAGAATTTACCAAAAGACTTCTATTTCTTTTAACGCTAGAAAATGATTCACATTCCTCATTTTCTATGATGAATTACCTTCCATACTACTCAGCCTTGAAACAGTTATGTAACAAAAAAGTAAACAAAAACAAACACATTACAGCTGCCATTAAAAAAAAAACACCAGTAGCGTTGCATGCCACTGTGCTTAGGCAAAAGGCGTAGGCACAGTGGAGGAGGAGCAGATGTTCCTCCATAGGATGCGATGTATGGATGGAGGAGCTGTCTAGTGGCACAGGGGGATGTGGTCTGGTGAAGGGTAGAGCTACTGAAGAGGGCCGCAGAATAGAGTAGGTGACTCATTATCATCACTGCTGTCCAATCAAACAAACAAGAAGGGTGACCAAGCCCTTTAAAGTGACACTGTCATCCCCTTTGTGCATTCTGACATCTCTACACAGGTGTAAAGGGTAAATTTAGCGTTTTTCATACCGTATTTCATATCATACGTCACGGTGCTTGTTCAAGTAAAAAGTGTTCTTTTATCAACTGCAGATTATATTAAGTGGGTGTGGCCTCGCGGCATTAGCGCCACATAGCCCCGCCCACAACGGCACTGTTGGCCCCCGCCTCCTCGCCAGCCATTGGAACAGGCTGGCCGAAAGGTCTAGACCCCACCCCCTTTCCTTCGGCTGACCAATGGACGTCAAGGGGGTGGGGCCAACTGTGCGCTAATCCCGCGAGGCCACGCCCACTTAATACAATCTGCAGTTAAAAAAAGGACACTTTTTACTTGAACAAACACCATGACGTATGATATGAAATAAGGTATGAAAAACGCTAAATTTACCCTTTACACCTGTGTAGAGATGTCAGAATGCACAAAGGAGGTGACAGTGTCACTTTAAAGCATTACAACCTCCTCTGATACACAGAGATGAATCTTTTTGGCACATAAAATCCAGAAAAATTGTAATAAAAAGTCGCAAGTCAAGGGTACAGATAGAAAGTACAGATCATGGCACAAATAATGACACCTTATACAGCCCTATAGAACAAAGGATAAATGCGTCAATAGGACAATTTTAAGGAACTTCTTGATTTTTAAAAAGGTTTAAATTTTTTAAAAGCCATCAAATAAAATAAAAGTTATTAAGTTACATACCGGTGTAATCGTACTGACTTGAGGAACATAGATGACATGTCAGTTTTACCAACGGTGAACGGTATAAACACAAACCACAACCTCCCCAAATAAAAATAAAAAATGTGTTTTATTTTCACAGTTAAAATTTAAGTCTGCCATTGCAGAGAACAATTAGTGGCGCAAAAATAAAGGCTCATGTGGGTCTTTAGGTGAAACAATGCAAGTGCTATGGCCTTTTAAACAAAAAGAGGAACGGGCAAAAGTGCAAAAACTAAATTTGCTCCGTCCTTAAGGGGTTAATCCCTGGGACACGTGGCAATTTCATATTGTAATACAGATACAGATTAAGCCCTTCAGCCATACAACTATATATGTTCAAACTCACATGTAGTTGGAATGTATATATACATTCCTGACGTGGAGTGGTTGGCCTTTTAACACGAGGAAAAAACAAAAGCGCAAAAGCAAAAATTTGCCTGTTCCTGAAGGGGTTAATTTACACTAGAGGTACAAGTGAAAAAAGGGTGATTTAAAAAAAAAAAAAAAAAAAAATCCCTATCCTACCAAAGCCCCCCCCCCCCCCCGAATAAAAAAAATATATATACCCACCCAAGCTATAAAAAGATTCCATTATTTAGACCAGGCAGTGAATGCTGTAAAAAAAAAAAAAAAAAAAAAAAAAAAAAAAAAACTATTTATTCTGCCTTTGGAAAAAAAAGATCAAAAAAGTCTTATCTGTTAGGGTGGGTTCACACCGAGTAATTCTTGCGGATAAATTCCGCGGAAGTCCGTCGGCTGTACACACTCACGGCCGCTGAGTGCCTCTCCACCCGTGCCATAGACACCATTCCATGCACAGGCGGATTCCGCATTCCGCGGAAAGAATGGTGTCTATGGAGTTGGCGGAAAGGCACGCAGCCGTGCGCGCGTACAGCCGACGGAATTCCGCGGAATTTATCCGCGAGAATTACTCAGTGTGAACCCACCCCAACATTTGGTATTAATAAAAACTTTACATATTCCCTCAGAAAATGAGCCCGCAACCAGCTCTCTACCAAGAAAAATAATGCTATGCATGTTGGAATGTCGCAGCATTTTGTTTTTAGTTTTTTTCAGGAAAATTTTTCTATTGTGCCAAAGTGGTAATAGTTAAAAAAAAAAAAAAAAACACTATGCAGATTTGGTATCACTGTAATTGTAGTGATCCATAGAATATATTTACTATGTTATTTTTACCACATGCAGAATAAAAGTTTAATACAAAAAAAAAAGAAAAAGTTTTGCCATCCTCCCGTCCCCAAAAAAAGGGTTAATGAAAGGCAATCAATAAGTCACATGAATCCCAAAATGGCAACAAGAAAAATTACAATTTTTCCAGAAAAAAAATGAGCTCTCATATGGCTACACTGGCAAACATTAAACAACAACAACTCTCGAAGGGTGGTGATGAAAAAAAAGTAAGAAAAGAGGGTTGAACAAAGCCACACCAAAAACAAAACAAAACACTAGACAGGCGCTTAGTAAAATCCTTCACTTACTTACCATCTCCTCAATGTATGGAAACAACATGTCTCCAAGTATTCTGTTGCTTCAATTGGAAGCTGGGCAGGCAAATTATCAATGGAGCACATCAGAATTCCATTTCCTTCAACACTAAAACACAGCAGACAAATTTACTCCACAAATGTTTCAATGTTTTATGTGTGACAATAAAGAATGAAATGGCTTACCTGTCATGAATAATATGCTGGTCAGCATCATACATGCAAAACGGCATATCTATTGTTGTACACTCCGTCATAAATTCTATGGACCCACCAGTGTCTGCTGAGATGTCACCAATGGCTAAAAGCCTGTAGGAATAAAATAAGTCACATTACATGGACTAGGATGCTAATGTATGATTCCAGGAAAATCAGATCACACTGGAGAAGGCATAAATACTGAGGCGGAGCTCTGTAGTGACCTCACTTTGGCACTTATCACTGCCGAGCGCCAGATGAGGGGTGAACCAGATCAGAAGTGCATCCAACTGCTTCATTTGTCTAGTGAAGAAAGTCAATATGTCCCCCCCCCAAAAAAAAGTGTTAAACATACTACTAGTTTTAGTATACAACTAAATTTCTAAGAAAAATTGCTTCATAAAAAATATTTTTTAAATAGATGCTATTCATTTTTTTTTCTCATTGATTCCATTAACCACAAATGATTACTGTTGTCTACATTCCAGTTTAGTCTTCATGGCAAAACTGCTGCATCAAATGCTATATTTCTAAATACATTGTTATTCTGCTCATGATTGCAGCATAGCATGCATTAGTCTAAATGCATTATTGCTAAATGATCTGCTATTAAAAGGAAGATTTGTTACCATGACTTGGCTTAAAAATTTCTTCCTTTAAAAAAACAAATAACCATTTTATTGCACTAGGGTTATTTTTTAAGGCCATGTTCACACATTGTGAAATAACAGCCACCTTTTGTATTTGAAATAATGTCTGTTGTTTTTTCATTGTTAAATAATTTTCATCAAAGTCTATGGAAACAACGGCCATTGGTTCACACATTTAATAAATAACGGACGCTGTTTGCATCGACCTTCAAATTAATGTTCGTGTTTTTAATTCGCAGATGTTATTGTATAAACAGTGGCCATTATTTTAAGTTGTTCACACATAATACTTTTTTTCCACCGTCCTTTCATCATTCTTTGTATTAAAATCAATGGAGCTTTAAAAGGGAACCATTCACCCCGTGGCCCCCGGCAGAAACTGACATACAGTGACATAAAGGTCAATATACTTAGCACATCGCTCCCGGTCCCGTCCCGGATCCCGTTGTTGACACGGAGAAATCGCCGATTCTTCTTCACCCGCCCATTATGGTAATGAGCTGAGATGAGTCCAACGTCCATAGGAAACGACGGACGAGTCCAACTTATTCATGAGGTCCTCTTCTCGTCGCCGCCCATCCACGCCTCCTGGAACTTGATTGACGTCTTCAGTCTTCTGACGAATTCCCGCGCAGGCGCAGTTGCGATGGTCTCGTCACCTCTTCTGCGCCTGCGCGGTAAACAGGATATGTGTTCGAGACAATCGGCGCACACGCAGTAAACAGTGAAGCTGCGGAGCGGCTTCAATTGTGAACGACTGTCACGGCGCCTGCGCGGGATCCGGCGAGAAGAAAGAAGACGAGGAGGAAGAGGACCCGGCGTCAAACAAGTGTCGGAGGCGGGGAGAAGGCTGGACTTCGGACCCGGCAACGCTCATTACCATAATGGGCGCGAGAAGAAGAATCGTCGATTTCTCCGTGTCAACAACGGGATCCGGACCGGGAGCGATGTGGTAAGTATATTGACCTTTATGTCACTGTATGTCAGTTTCTGCCGGGGGCCACAGGGTGAATGGTTCCCTTTAAATAAAGGCACACCCAAAAGGGCCATCTTTGACTTTGGAACTAGAATAATGTTCCAACAGCCGTTATTGCAATGATGGCCATTGGAACATGCTAAACCAGCCGTACCAAATAACAGCCGTAGAAAATATCTGTGTGAACATAGCCTAAAAGGGATGTAGCATTGAGAAACCACTGTACATACACCCTATTAGGGCATATGGACATTCTAGATGGTGGACTTCCTCAATGAGCCAGAACAGAGAGACAATAACTAACAGCTAACATTACATGAAGTATATTACATTATCTAAAACAAAAAACCCTAAAAGATATCCTTTGATAAAAAAAAAAAAAGTAAAAGTGCCTACTTGTGTGGTAATTCTGGACATCCCTCTGTAATAACTGCAGTGGACTTAACAGGGGCTAGCAGCCTCTGGGCATCCTGTCTGTTCAGCAAACGTGGGGTATGAGGATCCCAATATATTCCATTAATCAAACAAGTTGTGTAGGGTGCAATCTGTTAGGAAAGAGAAGCACAAAGGCGACCATGTGAAACTGACAGGGCAATTGATAGCAAGATTTCATTCTAATAAGATCTAGAAGTGCAGATTCATAAAGTACCCGTACAAGTACACGGTAGATGTATTGGTTCAGTAGCAGTCCAGTTATGGTAGTAACATCGTACAGTTACATAGTTATAGTATGAACTTTATGTGTGTACAGTAAAGCAGCGATCCATTTAGTGTAATAGTTTCTAAAGTGTCATAAACTTAATTTCATTACAAGTGGTGATCTTAACGGTTGACGTGTAATTCTGGATTCTTGTCATATTCTACGGGGTCATAACTCCATCATTTTCCTTACAAGGTGGTGATGGCGACTTAATACCGTTCCATACACTTTCCTGAGATGAAGGATGAAAAGGTATTAGTGGCAAGCAATAAGACAAAGCTTTGCTAAGAAATATGTATTACATCCATCTTGGCAGAGAAAGCCACCAAGGCAAAAATAGGAGTACAGCTATAGGGCTTCCTACTCTATTTCTTTGAGAATCACAGGAGTAAGAAACACACACAGACCTTTTTTATCAGTACAAAGAGAGTTTAGTTATATATAGTGAATGTATTTATATAGCTATATGCAGCGATTGATATAGTGCTCTCTTGTTTGTCATTGTACAGGGGTAACCATGTCTATATACAGTATAGTGACAGTCCACTAAGAATAATTTTTGAGAATTAGGTACCAAGTTAAAGAGAATGACCTACAAGGTTGTATTCTCTGGAATATTGAGTGTCCCATGTGCATCACAGAAGAGACAGTGGGAGTGGTTTTGCACTTTAATTTTTTTTTCTTTCTCCGCTTGCTGTAGGAAGTCTATTTGCGGAGCATATAAGGGACTACATACACAGAAATATGTAAGGCCTTATAGTAAAGCCATGCTGTTTATCACTTCTAATCCTAAGGACAGAAGTTTTATAAAGAGGTGAGTAAAAGCATGGATAGGGGGTGGCTGTGGACAGAGTGTACCTGGATTTTGCAAAAGCATTTGATACTGTCCCTCACGGGTGTGAGATATTTAAAATACTGTAAATTATGGTCTATAAGATTAGAAAGTTTAGCCTGTAACTGTATTGAAATTGGCTTAAAAGGGGGAGTCCAGATAAGAAAGTAATAGGTTTCTATTACATGAATCGTTCCACTTGTCTGCAGCACATCCTAAACCACATCCCGAGGCTGCTGAAAATCTTCACTTCCTGGTCCACTCTGCCTCCACTCCTCAGCCCCCCCCCCCCCGATTCTGAGACAGAGGTCACATGATCTTTGTCCTTCTGTTGTCAGCCAAGCTGCAACACCTGCCCACCACTGACATAACACCTGTCCACAGTAAAGCAGCCTCTCCTAAGTAGTATAGGGGAAAGCAGAGACTGTTGTTTCATCTCTCCTTTTTCTAATCTAAGATAGATAGGAGCAGATCGAGCCAGTGGGGAGAGGATACGGGCAGGTACCTGGCAGTTGGCTCTGAGGTGCAATGCAAAATGGGAAAAGTAGTTTCCCAGGCAGATGCCATGATGTAAAACTAGGACCATTTATAAAAGTTTTAATCTGGGGCTCGGAGCAGTAGACAAGTGGGAAAGTTGTCAAACAATCAGTGGGTGCACCTACATGCTTTTGTGAATTTTATTTTTTTATGGGATCACTGGAGTTCCTTTTTAAAGACCTTACCATAATGGTGGTCAATGATTTCTACTCTGAATGGTCCCCGGTTATAAGAGGTGCACCTCAAGATGACCAAGTGTTTGGTCATCCACTTGGCAAATGAGGTTCAATGTAGATAAATGTAAAGTTATGCACCTGGGTACTAATAACCCACATGCATCATATGTCCTAGAGGGAGTTACTCTGGGAGAGTCACCGATAGAGAAGGATCTGGGTCTACTGGAAGATAATAGACTACAGAACAGCACACAATGTCAGTCAGCTGCTTCTAAAGGCCCTATTACACGGAATGATTATTGTGCGAAAAATCTTTAAATTGTTAGAATTTAAACAATAATCGTTCTGTGTAATTGCAGGCAATGATCGAAATGTCGTTGATTTAGATCTGAACCTAAAATTATCGTTAATCGTTCGCTGTAATTCCACGTTCATTCAAGTTCCGCTTTTTTTCTCTAATCCTTCAGTGTAATTGCACATTGTTCATTGTTTTTCTGGATCAGAAGGAGTAAACGATCACAGTAACGATCGCAATAACGATCATAGTAACGATCGTAATTAATGATTATCGTTCTGTGTAATATGATGACCGATTTCAACGATAAACATTTTATTTGCGATCGTTTATCGTTAATTGTTACAAATCGCTCAGTGTAATAGAAACCTAAGGCCAGCAGGATATTGAAATGGCATGGGCAGTGGCAGGTATAATATTACCGCTTTATAAAGCTT